>NW_023494380.1:987233-1107609 GCF_011100635.1 Trichosurus vulpecula
CTGTGGTTATTTTGAATGAAATGTCACTTTCTATTTCTTCCTGCTAGGTTTTATTAGTAATATAAAGATGTATTTATGATATGTGTAGATCTATTTTATAGCTTGAAAATTTGCTGAAGTTATTGTTTAACTTTTTTTTTACTTAACTCACTAAGGTTCTCTAAGTAAACAATCATATGTTTCTTCAAAATGGGGTATTTTTGTCCCCTTTCATCTGCTTATCCTCCCAATTTCTTTTTCTTATTTTATTGTTATAGCTAGCATTTCTAACACTAAATAAAAGTAGTGGTGATAATGGGCATCATTGTTTTACCCATGATATTATTGGAAAGGCTTGTAGGTTATCCCCATTATCAATAAAATATTGGATACTTGTTTCTTTCTATCTATCTATCTATCTATCTATCTATCTATCTATCTATCTATCTATCTATCTTATTCATTTATTCATTCATTCATTCATTTGTTTGTTTGTTTATCTATTTATTTATTTATTTGAGTAAGGGTACAGGAGTGCAACCATCTTGTGACTTGGGGGTCCCCCCCAGGGTGGTCAGTTTCCTAGAACAGGGTGGAGGGACATGCAAGGGGCAGTGGAATTCCCCAGAACAGGGTCATGTTCTGGGTTAGGGGGGGAGGACCTCTGTACCCCCTCCTTGGTCAGCTATGTTCTGGGTGGAGGGACCTAGCTTGGTCAGCGTAAGAGTTGCATCATAACCCCAGGTGCGGGAACCCTATTTGGTAACAGGGTGGTCCCTCCTTAAGATAACTTGTACCCTACCCTGGAACTGGCTGATATAGAGAGAATATACAGAATGCTAATTCAGGAGAGGGAACTAGCCTTGGGCAATCTACCCAGAACTATGCCTTAAGCTGTCTCAAGCCATTACAGGGTGTAGGACAGAAACAAAGACAAGAATATAAAGGGGATTAATGGTGGGATCTAAGGGGATTAATAGTGGGCTTCTGTTTGGGTGTAACAAGCAGAACCAGGAAAACATTGTACACAGTAACAGCAACATTGTGCCATAACCAGCTTTGATAGACTTAACTCTTCTTGGCATTAGGAGGATCTAAGACAACTCTAAAAGAGTCATGATGGAAAACACTATGCACATCCAGAAAAAGAACTATGGAGTCTGAATGAAGATCGAAGCATACTACTTTCTCTCTCTCTCTCTCTCTCTCTCTCTCTCTCTCTCTCTCTCAGTTTTCCCCTTTGTTTCTAATTCTTCTTTACAACATGACTAATTTGGAAATATATTTAATATGATTGAATATGTATAGCTTATATCAGATTTCACATTGTCTTAGGAGGGGAAGAAAATTTAGAACTCAAAATCTTAAAGAAGTGAAATGTTGAAAACTAAAAACAAAAGATGTTCCTGTTACAAATGGATACCTCAGGATAACCTTGGGAATTCAAATATAAATTGTACTGGAACTAGAACATCATCATGGAACAAAACTACAGCCCCCCCATCTCCTACTCATAACATTGATCCAGAAAAATTCCTGGACAATGTTTTTAATAGCATACCAAATGTTCCTAATCTCTAACCTGCATGGATGAAAAGCTTGCAACATATAAAGACCTAAGGGAAGACCTGAAAACCATGTGGGGACAGTATGAGGAACATGTGATCCTCACAGTCCTGTCTCCTCCTAGAATTGTTCTAAAGGTGTATTCATGGACGCTGCAGCAGACAAATTAACATGCCAGTAATTTTATTGATTTAAAAAAGACAGTAGACACCACACAGAGGGGGCGGAGCAAAGATGGCAGCTGGAAGGCAGGGACTTGCCTAGGGCTCTCACCCAGGATCCACCAAACACCCATAATAAATGGCTCTGAACAAATTCTAGAGCTGCAGAACACACAAAATAGCAGAGGGAAGCAGGGCTTCAGTCCAGGACAGCCTGGATGTTTGCTGGGTAAGGTCTATCACACACAGAGCTGGGAGCAGAGCAGAGTAGAGCCCACCGTAGGCTGCGCCCAGACCAACCAGACTGGGAGCCGGGTGGAACAGGCTCTAGCACCCTGAATCAGTGAGTTGTGGCAGTTACCAGACTTCTCAACCCACAAACACCAAAGATAACAGAGAAGGTTACTGGGAAATGCTGTGGGGGAGAGAGTGAAAGGAGTTCGTGGTCCAGTCACCGCCCCGGAGGCAGTGGAGGTGGTGCAGCTACAGAACTATAGCTGCAGTTGCTTCTGGCCCCAGGCCCACCTGGTTGGAGGAATTAAGTGGCTGATCAGAGCAGGAGTGCAGAGCCTACTTAAGATCTGAGTCCGGTCCGGGTTGGCGGTTCTTGGGGAAGGAAGAGTGCTGGTGGATCAGAGCTTGTTGTATAGAAATAGCTCTGAAAACAACAGTGCATCCCCTCAAGCTTGGAACAAAGTACTCTCTACTCTACAAGCAGTCATACCCCAACGAAAAATTCAAGGGTCAAGTAGTTGGCTGGGAACATGAAAAGGCAGTAAAAATCGACTCAGATTCAGACTCAGACTTTGGAATCTTTCTTTGGTGACAAAGAAGACCGAAACATACAGCCAGAAGAAGTCAACAAAGTCAAAGAGCCTACATCAAAAGCCTCCAAGAAAAATATGAACTGGTCTCAGGCCATGTAATAGCTTAAAAAGGATTTGGAAAAGCAAGTTAGAGAAGTAGAGGAAAAATTGGGAAGAGAAATGAGAAGGATGTGAGAAAACCATGAAAAACAAGTCAATGACTGGCTAAAGGAGACCCAAAAAATACTGAAGAAAACAACACCTTAAAAATAGACTAACTGAAATGGCAAAAGAGCTCCAGAAAGCCAATGAGGAGAAGAATGCCTTGAAAGGCAGAATTAGCCAAATGGAAAAGGAGGTCCAAAAGACCACTGAAGAAAATACTACCTTAAAAATTACATTGGAGCAAATGGAAGCTAGTGACTTTATGAGAAATCAAGATGTTATAAAACAGAAACAAAGGAATGAAAAAGTGGAAAACAATGTGAAATATCTCAATGGAAAAGCCACTGACCTGGAAAATAGATCCAGGAGAGGTAATTTAAAAATTACTGGACTACCTGAAAGCCATGATCAAAAAAAGAGCCTAGGTATCATCTTTCAAGAAATTATCAAGGAGAATTGCCGTGATATTCTAGAACCAGAAGGTAAAACAGAAATTGAAAGAATCCACCGATTGCCTTCTGAAAAAGATCCCAAAAAGAAAACTCCTAGGAATATTGTTACCAAATTCCAGAGCTCCCAGATCAAGGAGAAAATACTACAAGCAGCCAGAAAGAAACAATTTGAGTATTGTTGAAACACAATGAGAATAACACAAGATCTAGCAGCTTCTGCATTAGGGGACTGAAGGGCATGGAATATGATATTGTGGAGGTCAATGGAGTTAGCATTAAAACCAAGAATCACCTACCCAGTAATACTGAGTATCATGCTCCAAGGCAAAATATGGATTTTCAATAAAATAGAGGACTTTCAAACTTTCTCAGTGAAAAGAACAGAGCTGAATAGAAAATCTGACTTTCAAACACAAGAATCAAGAGAAGCATGAAAAGGTAAAGAAGAAAGAGAAATCACAAGGGACTTACTAAAGTTGAACTGTATTGTTTACATTCCTACATGGAAAGATGATGTGTATAATTCATGAGACCTCAGTATTATGGTAGCTGAAGGGAATATACATATATATATATATGTACACACACATATATATATATATATACATATACATACACACACACAGAGCACACAGGGTGAGTTGAATATGAAGGGATGAAATCTAAAAAAATGAAATCAAATTAAGGGATGAGAGAGGGAGAAAGGGAGGGATAGAATAGGGTCAATTATCTCTCCTAAAAGTGGCAAGAAAAAGCAGTTCTGTAGGAAGGGAAGAGGGGGCAGGTGAGGGGGAATGAGTGAATCTTGCTCTCATCACATTTTACCTGAGGAGGGAATAACATACACACTCAATTCGGTATCTTACCCCACGGGAAAGAAGGAGGAAGGACATAAAAAGGAGGGACAATAGAAGGGAGGGTAGATAGCGGGAGGAGGTAATCAAAAGCAAACACTTTTGAAAAGGGACAGGGTCAAGGGCAAAAAATGGATAAAGGGGGATAGGATAGGAAGGAGCAAAGTATAGTTAGTCTTTCACAACATGAGTATTGTGGAAGGGTTTTGGATAATGATACATGTGTGGCCTATGTTGAATTGCTTGCCTTGTTAATTAGGGTGGATGGGGAGGGAAGAAGGGAGAGAATTTGGAACTGAAAGTTTTAAAAGCAGATGTTCAAAAACAAAAGTTTTTGCATTGTGGAAAATATTATACTATTTTATATCATTTCTAATTTCAACCAGACCCAGAGCCTCCATTAATGAGTAACTGGATGAAGATCCAGGACCTGGGCTTCTTTGTTCTCTCTAAAAGTTTGCTCAGGCAATACCCTTACCTCTGTCAACAAGGCCAGATCATTAAGGACATTACCCTAACCCCAAGAGAAATTACCTTGCTTAATATTCTACAGGTATATACTATGTCATGGAATGTAATGAGACACAGAGACACTGGGCTGTAGTTTCAACTGACTTTTGCCAACATCCTTTACAAATCTATTCCATTAAGGAAAATCCTCTTCTTGTACCATGGTTAAACATACATGAGGGTCATAAAAAATGAGGTAATACAGGCTTGCTAGCTCTGCTAAAATAATGTATATAAGTTTTCTCATTGCTTTGTTCAGGCAGCCAGAGTTTATACTCTGACTCCTTGTACATACAAGTAAGCTAGCTTCGCTATGCTTTAAGGGAAAATAATAAACAACATGGATTTTTCTATCACCTAGCTCTGTTGTTTCCTTCAACCAAATTTTCAGGTTTAACAGCATGCAACTAGGAAATAAGATATACAGGCAATTGGGCATAAAACTCTATCTTGCCCTACAAGAAAGGAAGGGAAAGGGGGATGGGAGGGGAGTGGGGTGACAGAAGGGAGGGCTGACTGGGGAACAGGGCAATCATAATATATGCCACCTTGGAGTGGGGGGGGAGGGTAGAAAAGGGGAGAAAATTTGTAATTCAAACTCTTGTGAAAATTAATGCTGAAAACTAAAAATATTAAATAAATAAATAATGATTTAAATCACTAAAAATAAGAAAACAGTAATTCTGTGCAATGAGCTGAAGAATATTACACAGAAAAGAATAAATGGCATGATATGTAAACTCCAACAAAATGACTAACAGAGATGAATAATAATATGGTGATAATAATAATAATAAACACTTCCACAGTGCTTCGTGGTTTGAAAAGCACTTTGCCAATATCTCACTTGAACCTTACAACCACCCTGTAATTTATTAGCATAGGTATTATCACCCCCATTTTACTGATAAGAGAATTGAACTTGAGAGTTTAAGTGGCTTGAACTTTAGAGAGTTTAAGTGAGTAAGGCAGAACTTCAGTCTAGGTCTGTGACTCCAATTCCAGGTGTCTCTCCACTATGCCAATTCACTAGTGGCAAAGGCACCTGATGTTGGAGAGAACAAAGCCAAAATCTGAAATACTTTTAGAAAGAAATTTAAGTCCCATGGTAAAGAAGACTGAGGCAGAAAGCAGGGTGCGGCTCCCTCTTGTCCAGGCTCTGGCAGGTGTATATTACATAGAGTTTACACCAGGGTATCCAAACAACTAGGACAGACTTGCTGCCTCCCTGTGTGCCCCCGGCCCCATCCCTCCCAGCCAGGCCTGATCTTTGCTGCCTGGAGAAAGGAACCTGAGGCCCGTCCCTTCCCCACACCCAACTTTCCTCCTCTGCTCTGGGGGCTGTGAGGAATCCAGGTCTTATTCAAGGGCTGTTGGTTTGCAGATGCTGCTGCAGCTATTGTGCTCTTTCTTCCCTTTTGTGGAGCCCAGCACAGCCCTCCCTCAACCTCCCCCTTCTCCTCTTTGTCCTCCCCCTCCCAGTTTCCAAAAAGGGGCTGACCTTCAACAACCCCCAAGGTGAGATCAGCTGCTGCCCCCCACCCTCAGCAGCCTACCTTTAGGAACCTGGTCACCCAGGGCCCACCTCCAGGTAGAGAATGCACCTGGGGCCCCTTCCCCTAGGCAGGATGATTCTTGGGGACAGAGAGAAAAGACTGGGGGGGGGTCCCCACCGCTCTGGGCCTGATGTTAAAGAGCCCCTCCCCTTCCTCTTGCCTTACCCCTCTGCTCTGGGAGGAGACTAGCCCTTCTCTGCAGTGACATCACAGTGCCCGCCCTCTCCCACCCTCCATTAAGTATAAGTCTTCTTTCTCTGGAGGAGGATGTGAGTGGCGAGAGCAAGGGGATGTCTGCGTGCCCCTCACTCGCTTCCCTTCCCCTTCCCCTTCCCCTTCCCCTCCACGCTTCACCCCTCCCTTCGGTAACCCCATCTTCCCACCCAACCCACCCCCTCTTCCAATGTGACCTATCCTGAGGGTCCTGCTAGTGCCTAAGTGACAGTGAGTGAGGAAAGCGCCCCTCCCTGCTCCAGGCTTAGCCCCTCCCTTTCTTGTCCTTATCTTGTCTTTCCTTACCACCACCCCCTGCCCGAGGAACCTTTTCCTGAACCTGAACCCCGCACCCCTCCCCAATTGGCTTCGCTTAGTGCGGAGGAGGATGTGTGTAAGGGTGGGTGAAAGGTCTTGGGAGTATCAATATCTTTTTTTATGCCTTTGTTGTATATGTAGGTAGGATCGTGTGCGCGCGTGCGCGTGCGCGCGTTCCTCAGTGTTAGCGTGTGTACGTATGGGTGTGTGTGTTCACGGGTGAACTTTTGTGTGCCTTCTCCTCCAGGGCTACTCCTGCGTGGGGCTTCCTGCCTGCCCGGACGTTTGTCTGGAGGTCTGGGGTTTGCGGGGTCGTGGGGTGGTGTGGGGTGCGGTAGAGGCCAGAAGGGAGAAACCTTTGGGGACACTCCCTCCTTCCCCTCCTCTGGCAGATGTTTCCATCCTTTCTTCCTCCCTCCCTCCCATTCTTGACTTTGCCTTGGGGCTAGGAACAAAGACAACTGTCTAGAAACTCTTCCCCTCCACTTCTCAATATCATCTCTTTTGTTTGGTGTCCTTTAATTTAATGGTATATTTATATTTGTTCTGGTTGTCAGCCAACTTTGAAAACTTCCTGTTCATACCCTTTGACTATTGGAGAATGGCTTGATCTTAGAAACTGAAATCAGTTCCTTCTGTATTTTGCATATGCAACAGTCCTTAGAGAACTTCCTTGCAGAGATTTCTCCTCATTTAACTGCATTCGATCTGTTCCTGCAAAAAACATTTCAACTTTATAGAAGCAGAATCATCCATTTTATTTTCTTTGATTTTCTGTTGTTATGTTGTTATAACCTCTTCCCATATCCATTGATGTGAAAAGTAATTTCCTCCTTGCCCCTCTAATTTGTTATTGATTACACTTTTACACCTAATTCATGTATCTGTTTGTAGTTTAATTTGAAATATGTGTTCTGAGGTGTCGATGTCCCATCAAATTTCTGCCAAACTGCTTTTCTGTTATCCCATTTTTAAAAATAAAACTAGTGTGTCCACCCTCATCCCCCACCCAATTGCTGTCTTTGGATTTATTAAGCAGTATTTGATATTGCATACCCAATCTTTTCCATTGATGAATCCCTCGCATTTTAACAAGTTCCAGTTATTTTCTGGCCAGTTAGGTGTCCCACATATCTGCTCTCATACACTTACTAGATGTGTTACCCTCAGCAAGTCACTTCACCCTGTTTCCCTCAGTTTTTCATCTATTAGATGAGCTACATAAGGAAATGGCAAACCATTCCAGTATCTTTGCCAAGAAAACCCCAAATCGGGTCAGGAAAAGTCAGACAAGAAGAACAGATGTTTTCAAAATCATTGGTTTGTAGTATAGTTTGGATCTGCTGCTGATAATCACTACCCCAAACCCCTTTCTTTCCTCATACCTCTCCTCCATTATTTCCCTTGAGATATTTGACCACTTTATAAACTTTTTCATTGATGTTTTCTGTTTCCCATGTATCCCTCCCTCTCCCCATCTTTCAAAGCCATGCCGTGTAACAAATTGCATTGTTTTTTGTTTTAGAGAGGAAAAGAAAAGTCAGCCCAACTGATCAATGCATTTGGGGAAAAGGTGTACAATGTGTAACACCTGTGGACCTCTCACCTCCTGCATGGGTTAGAGTGATGGTGTAATCTCATGTTTCTTTTTCAGGCCCACTTGATCTTTAACATTTGGTTACAGGTACTTTTAATTTTTTGTGTGGCATTCTTCCTATTTAAATTGTAGTTACTGTGTGTATATATTGTTTTCCTGGCTCTGTTTAATTCACTTTGTATCAGTTCACAAAGATCTTTCCATACTTCTCTGTACTCATCAAACACAGCGTTTATTACAGCCTTGTAGTAGTATTCCATCAATGTTGCATGCCTTATTTAGCAATCATTTCCCAGTTGATGAGTGTCTACTTTGTTTCTAATTCATAACTGTCACAAAAAAGTGCTATCATAAATATTTTGGCGTATATGGGGACTTTTTTCTTGTTGATGGCTTCCTTGGGGTGCAATGGAGTCTTTGTTTTAAAGCCTTTGGACATTTTTGTTAACTTTCTTTGCATAAATACAAATTACTTTCCAAAATAGATGTGTCATTTCACAGTTCTACCAACAAGTTATTAGTATGTGTATATTCCCACAGTGTTGTTTATGTATCAAAAACACATTTGTGCCATAAGAGGAATTTGATAGGACTCTTTCTTTACCTGTTGTTTCAAATAGTTTATTGGGATGAAATATTTTCTTTAAATGTTTAGTAGATTTCCCTTTCAAGTCGATCTGGTCCTGGAGATTTTTTCCTAGGAAACTCATTTACGTCTTGTTCATTTTTTTTTCTTTTAAGATAGGGCTGTTTCAGTATTCTATTTCCTCTTCTCTTAACACGGGCACTTTATAAGTATTTATAATACATATATATGTGTATATATATATATATAGTATAATATAAATAATACAAATTTAAAGTATACTGCTTACTTTGTAAGCATTCATCCATTTGATGTATATTGCTAATTTTGCTGGTATATGATTGAGCATAATAACTCCTAAGCATTTAATTTCATCCTCATTGCTTATGCATTCACCCTTTCATTTTTGAGACTCTTAATTTGGTTTTCTTCTTTCTTTTTGTTTATCAAGTTACCCAATGGTTTATCTGTTTTGTTAATATTTTCATAAAGCCAGCACTTACTCCTATTTATTAATTTGATTTTTAATTTTTTTTCTTAATCTTACCTTTGATTTAGGGATTTCTATTTTGATGTTCAATTGGAAATTTTTCATGTTTTTTTTCTACTTTTTTATATTTCATGCTCACTTCCTTGATCTGCTCCTCCTCCATTTTATTCATATAAGCATTTAGAGATAGAAATTTCCCCTAAGTACTGCTTTGGCTGCATCTAAAAAATTTGGGTATATTGACTCATTGTGAAATTATTGATTGATTCTATGATTTGTTCTTGGACCCATTCAGTCTTTAGGATTAGGTTATTTAGTTTTCCTTTTAATTTTTAATCAGCGATTACACATCTTAGTAATTTATATTGCCTCATCATCTATAAAACATTCATTTTTTGTACAAAGTCCTGAACGTCTGACACTTGATCAAATCTCCATTTTTTCATTCAGGATTATGCTTACCTTTGCCAGGTAGAGTATGAAATTTTCAGCTGGCACCTCAGTTCTTTTACTCTTCAATATATAGTCTTCTAAGAATGGTGGTCCTTTATGTTTATGCTGCTATGTCTTGTGTGATTTAACTGTGGCACCATCATATTTATGTTTTTTCCTGTTGATCTCAATATTTTGTCCTGGAGCTGGAGGTTTTGGGATTTGGCTATAATATTTCTATGAGTTTTCCTCTTAGGATCTCTCAAATGGTGAATGGTGGATTTTTTTTTCTGTTTCTACTTTCCCCTCTTGTTCTAATGCTTCAGGACAATTTTCTTTCATTATTTCTTATATTATTGTATCAAGATTTTTTTTTGATCGTAGCTTTCAGGTAGTCTGATTATTCTTATGTTTTCTCTTCTTAATCTCTTCTCCAGATCATTTGTTTTTCTTACAAAATGTTTCACTTTCTCTTGTATTTTTTCATTCTTTATATTTTGTTTTGTTATTTCTCGCTCTTTTAAAACTTTGATGGCTTCCCCTTGCCCAATTCTAATTTTCAAGGTATGATTTTCTTCCTTATGATTCTTGATCTCCTTTTCTAGTTGTTTTCATAATTTTCTTGTTTTTCTTGAATTGTTCTCATTGTTTTCCTCAATCTCTCTCATTTGATTTTTAAAGTCTTTTTAAGTTCTTCTTTTATAGAAATTCTTTTTGGGCAGGTGACCATTTGACATTACTCTTTTGGGGTAGAAGGGGGTTTCTTTCCTTCAATATCCTCCTCTGAAGATGAACCCTGGTCTTCTTTATTCCCATTATAACTTCCTATAGTTGGATTCTTTCTCTTTTGCCTGTGCATTTTTGGTAGCAGTACCTTAATTTTTGTAATCACTTCCAGTCCTGGGGTATGGGAGTGTTTCAACAATCCAGCTGGCAGCTGCTGTGGGGGTGAAAAACCAACAACAACCAGCTCACAGAACGCTGCAAGCCCAGGTTCCTTTGATCTGCTTTACTAAGAAAAGCAACGTTAAGGCGTTAACAATCTTACTTTAATCCAGCATACAAATATCATTCTCTTAGTTCAGGGGAAAAAGCCAGCACCCTGAACTTCAGAGCAAATACATCCAAATTACAGACAGACCCAATGCAATTCATAGTTACCAAGAAAACCATCATTATCTGAGTTCAGCTGGAAGGCCCTTACAGCAGCTGCGCAGAGTCCCCCCACCTCCAGGAGTGAGAGCCTTAAGCAAATAGCTCTGTTCTCCCTTTTTATACAGTTTCAGACATCATTAAGTGTCACATGAGCAACCAGAACTTAGGCTCTTATGATTGGCTCTGGTGTTAGCACCTCCCTTCATTGGCCACACCTGGAGCCCCAACTTAGTTACCAATTCACACCCACATAGGCTTAGCACCTAGTAGGGGTTTGGGCCTGGAGCTTAGCACCTAGTAAGACTCAATCAAAGACAATTAATCTTTTTAAAACAGTAAGAAATTCCCAACTTAATTGATATTACAGGGAGATAGTGTCTTTGGCCTCAGATCTTCAGTTCTCCCTTTGAACCTGGAATCAAAGCCAAACCTCCAGCCTCCTGTAAGTGCCCACAGCCAGTGGTGCCCTACCCCACTGCTTCTGAACACACTAGATGTGTGCTGTTTCCTTCTAGAGTGAGCTGCTCTCCGCAGCACAGCTGGGTTTGGTTATTTTCATATTTTTTGACAACCCATCTGAAAGTGTCTGTGACCTCACAGAGTAGTCTGGGACACTAAGAGGTATGGTGATGAAGAGATTAGGTGACTTGACTGTGGTCATGCTTCTAGCATGGATCTGAGGCAGAACTTGTACTCTGAGGCTTCCTGACTCTGAGGCTGGCCTGCTCTCCTTGGGCCTCAGAGAATCCCTCTCTTCCATCCAGACACAGTTCAAGCATCTCCTATTCCATGAAGTCGCTCTTGATTCCAGCTGCTGGTGGCCTGGCACCCAGTCTGCATTATACTTTGTGTTTATTTGTATTTAAGCTCTATATAATTTTATGTATTTGCTGTCTCATTAGAACCTAAACTTCTAGTGGTTAGGGACTGTTGAAGGGGCAAGGTATTTGTTGCGGTGTCATCTCAAAAGTATTCACTCAGGCTGTCTCCAAATCAAGCAAGGGCACTTACAGGAGATAGTTTAAGTACACACAGGGGATGGAGACAGAGAAGCAAGAGCAGGAAGAGGATCAGGCGCGTGTCGGAGTCAGCCACATGATGGCCTGGCCAGAACTGAGAGGAAGAACACATGGGGGACAGACATGTGGAGGCTGGACAAGGCCACACACAGAAGAGGACAGGTAACACATGGAAGGAGGAAAGAAACATGGTACCCAAACATGAATGGACAGAAGACAGACATGCAGATGCCAGACACATGGATGAATGGGCAGAACAGCCAAAAGTCTCCTCTCTCAGCTCAGGAGGTCTCAAGCCAAGCCCTGATCCTGAGGCTACAGAGGTGGAAGGAATCACTCTGCATGTCCCAAACCCCTTTCTTTCCCCTTTCCACCTCTCCATGAATACCCTTTAGATTCGTGACCTCATTTGAAAGCTTTATTGATATTTTCTGTATCTTACATCATGGTATCCCATGTATCCCTCCCTTTGCTTCTCCCTGAGAGCTATGCCACGTGACAAATGGTATTTTTTTTTTGTTTTAGGAAGGAAAAGCAGTCAACACAACTGTATAGTACAAAGAGGAAAAGATAGTTGTGGCAGGAGACACTCTCTCTGGGAACATTCAAGTTACTGCAGGCTTGCTCTCTGTGGAAGCACACCTACTCTCTGAAGACTCAGAGGAAAAGATACTTGTGGCAGGAGACACTCTCTCTGGGAACATTCTAGTGTAAGAAGGAAACCGGCAAGCCTTTCCGGACAAAGAAACCAACCTTTAAGAGAAACTTAGGCCGCGTTTATAGTCTGTCCAGTACAGTCTGAGACCCCACCTTTGCTTCTCTTAATAAATATTGGTTTCTTTGCCCAGAGAGGCTTTCCAGTCCCTTTCTTACACCAGTTACTACAGGCTTGTTCTCTGGGAAAGAACATCTACTCTCTGAACACTCAGAGGAAAAGATACTTGTGGCAGGAGACACACTCTCTCTGGGCACACTGGGCACATTCCAGTTACTACAGGCTTACTCTCTGGGGAAGCACATCGAATTTTAAAAAATGGATATTTAATGAAATAGAGGCCTTTGAAGCATTCCTGAAGACAAGACAAAAGCTGAAGAGAAGCTTTCAAATACAAGACTCAAAAGAAGCATTAAAAGGGACATATGAAAGAGAAATCATAAACAATTCAATAAGGTTAAACGGTGTACTTTTCTATAAGGGAAGACGATGCATATATCTTCTAAGAATTTTACCATTTTTAGAGCAGGTAAAAGGATTCTATGTAGAATAAAGGTTTGGGAGTGAACCAGTTAGGTTGGAATGATGTAAAATAAACAGATAGCCAGGAAATACGGATGCCCTGGGAGAAGGCAGAAGGGAGGGAAAGAATGAGGGAAGTGATCTCACATAAAATAGGTGTGCGAGGATGAACTTTTACCCTGGAGTGGAAAATGGTGGGTGGAAGTGGCCAATGCTTGAACCTCAGTCACATCTAAATTGGTTCAAAAGGGGAAAATATCTATATCTATGTTTATATCTGTATCTTTATATACTTCATCATTCAGTCATAAAAATCTATTTTACCATAGAGATAAGTAAGAGAATGGGAAAAGAGAAAGAAAAAGTGATGGTAAAAGGGTGGGCTGATAAAAGAATACAGTAGTCATATTGCAAAGAGAGAGGGAGGAGAAACAGAAGAAATAAGATTGAAGGAAATGCATAATTAGTAATCCTAACTGTGTGAATGGGATGAACTCACTCATAAAATAGAATTGGGTAGCAAAAGGGATTAGAAACCAGTATCCAGCAGTATATTTTATTTTCTTAACAAGAAACATACTTGAAACCAAGAGAGAACCACAGAGTTAAAGTAGAGGGCTCGAGCAGAAACTGTTATACCTCAGTTGAAGTAAAAAAATGGAAGGGGAGCAATCATGATCTCAGACAAAACAAAAGCACTACTAAAAGGGGTAAGCAAGGAAACTATTTCTTGTTCAAAGGAACAACAGACAATAAAGAAATATCAATAATAAACATACACTTAGGAAACAGCTTAGCATTCAAGTTCTTAAAGGAAAAGAGAAATTAATTACGGGAAGAAATAGTAAAACTATAGTGGTGAGGGACCTCAACTTTTCTCTCTGAGAGCTAGATGAACCTAACCATAAAGGAATAAGCAAGAAGTTAAGAAGAGTAACAGAATTTTAACAAACTTAGATATGAAATACCTCTAGAGAAAACTGAATGGGAATAGAAAGGAGTACAGACAGATGTTGCTTTATGTAAATTCACATTATGCAAATTGGAATTTATGTAAGGAATTCTGTAAGAAGTCTACATTCCCAACAAACACCCATGTAAACTTTACCATGCTATACTGCGATCTCTTTCTGCTTCTGCACCTCAACTTGGTGCTCTGTGGCCTCCTACATTCCCCCGCCCACCAAAAAGGCTAAAAAAAATCCTTCAAGTGAAAGCAGAAGAACAGACCTACAGAGAGACAGCCACCACGACTGCTGGATCAGGGCTTGACTTGGGACCTCCAGTGCCAAGAGAGGAGACCTTGGTTTCACTCTGCCTGCCACCTGAGAGTCTGGTCCTTGCATTTTGGTATTTTGTCCCTCCTCGTTGGGGTACCATATATCTGTCCCTGGTCCCCATCGCATGTGGCCTGTCCTCTCCTGAATGTCTGCATGCCCAGCCTCCATGTGTCTACCTGCCACCATGTTCATCCTTTCAGTTCCAGACAGGCCCGCATATGGGTGGCCCCACCAGCCATGTGTTCCTCTTCCTAATCTTGCTTCTCTGTGTCCATCACCCATCTGTCTTGCAGCGATGGGCCAGCGTCTCCTTCCTGCCTCTGCGTTCTTCCATAGCCATGGGTAAATTCGCATCACATAAAGGGTTTGCGGAATGGTCCACTTACGTTGTTGGTGTTGTCTTTTTAATATTTATTAAGCACTTTATTTTTCCTCAATTATGTTTAAAAATTATTTTTAACAGTCATTTTAAAATTTTGAGTTCCAAATTCTATCCCTTCCTCCTTCCCAACCTGCCCTCCCTGAATGAGCAGGCAAACTATTGGATATAGGTTAAACTTGCGTAGTCATACAAAATAAATTTCTATAGTAGTCATGTTGTAAAAGAAAACATAGGCCAAAAAAACCTCAAGAAAAGTAAGATTTGTAACAGTATGCTTTGATCTGTAGTCAGACACCATCAGTTCTTTCTCTGCAGATGGATAGCAGTTTTCATCATAAGTCCTTTGGAGCTGTCTTGGATCTTTAGATTGTTGAGAATAGCTAAGTCCTTCACAGCTGATGATCTTATAATATTGCTGTTACTGGGTATCATGTTCTCCTGTTTCTACTCATTTCACTTTCTATTAGTTCATGTAAGTATTTCTGGGGTTTCCTGAGAGATTCCCAGTCATCATTTCATACAGTACAATAGTATTCTATCACAGAGACCACAGTTTGTTCAGCCATTCTCCAATGGATGGGTATGCCATCAGTTTCCAATTCTTTGGCACAAGAAAAGAGCTTCTATAAACATTTTTGTATTTATAGATCCTCTACCTTTTTAAAAAATATCTTTTGGGATTCAGACCTAGTAGTGGTATTGCTAGGTCAAAGGGTATGCATGGTTTTATAGCCCTTTAGACATAGTTCCAAATTGCTCTATGGAATGGCTGAATCAGTTCACAACTCCACCAACAATGCATTAATGTCTCATTTTTCCCAAGTCCCCTCCAATATTTGTCATTTACCTTTTCTGTCCTATTAGCCAATCTAATAGGTATGAAGTAGTACCTCAGTATTGTTTCAATTTGCATTTCTCCAATCAATACTGTATTAAAGCATTTTTCATATGGCTATAGACAGCTTTGATTACTTCATCTGAAAATTGACTGGTTATATCTTTGATTGTTTCTCAATTGGGGAATGGCTTTTATTTTATAAATTTGACTCAGATTTATATACACTTGAGAAATGAGTCCTTTATCAGAGGTACTTGGCTTCAAGAATTTTTTCACAGCTATGATTGATAATTGTATTTCTCTCCACCCTATTTCCGCCTTTATTCTATTCTCTCTCTCCTTGCACCCTGTCCCTCTTCAAAAGTGTGTTGCTTCTGACTACAACCTCCCCCAATGTGACCTCCCTTCTACCAGGACCCGCTCACACACACTTTTTCTTATGCCCTTCCCCTCCTTACCCTGTAGGGTAAGATAGATTTCTATACCCAACTGAGTGTATATGTTATTCCCCCTTTGAGCCAATTCCAATGACAGTGAAGTACAAGCATTTACTGTCACCTCCCCCCTCTTCCTCTCCACTGTAAAAGCTCTTTCTTCTTTTATGTTAGATAATTTACCCCACTCTACCTCTCCCTTTCCCTTTCTCCCAGTGCATTCCTCCTCACCCCTTAATTTCATTTTCTAGATATCATCCTTTCATATTTAACTCACACCTCTGCCCTCTCTCTCTGTCTCTCTCTCTGTCTCTCTGTCTCTCTCTCTCTCTGCATTTCCTGTGACAAAACTTCCTTTTCCTGTCATCAGGCTCCTCCCACCACTTGTGACTTAGGCTTCTTGTGACATAAGCAGGTCACATGGCCTATTAATGGGTGGGAAAGATCTTCAAATCTCAATTGCTACTACAAGCATCCAGATTTAAAGAAAATTTGTCTGACAGCATTGCTGATACAATGGAATCTGAAATTTCACAACATAAGATAATTTAGTAATACAATAATAAGAAACAATATCCTATACTGAAAACATGAAACAAAACTTATTACCAGTTAGATGATGTCAATTCAGCCAAATGCCTTTCCAAATTATCCATTTAAAAATAAGTAATCTTATTACCTTTGCTCTTTTATTGTAATCACATCTAAAACCAGGCATGCAATTACATTCAATTAAAGACATAACCATAAATCAACACTTATATAGTACTTACCACATGCCAGTCATTGTATTAAGCACTTCACAATCATTATATCACTTGATACAACAACACTGGGAGGTGGGTACAATTATAATTTTTTTTCTTTAGAGATAAGGAAATTGAGGCAAACATAGATAACATAACTTCCTTTAGATCACACAGCTATTAAATTTTTCTGAGACCATTGTGTAACTCAAGTTTCCCTGCATTTTTACATATTTTTTTCATCACCTTTATTTGGGAACCTGATCTGAGATGAAAGGGGCTATCAGGATCAGAGGGGGAAGGTCTCTGAACTGGGGAGTCACAGGGGTTCTCTGAGCTACAGTGGAAGGTTCAGTAGGTCCTTGATCTCAGATAGTGGTCAGCTGAGCTGGGATGAAAGAGTGTGGGAGGGTCTCTGATTTAAGCAATCTTTTCTTTTTTCATGGTCAAAAAAGGGTTAACAAGTAGCAGTTAAGAAATACAATGAGAATGCATATGTATTTTTTTTCTCTTCACTCAGAGATTATTTTCAAACTGGCTGTTTTTCTTTATTACACTGAAATAAGTCTATCAAGCTTCGGGGTGGGGGGGAATCTAATTTCTATTTACTCCTAAAACTTTGACAGAAATTGATTATTATTTTTCTTAAAACACATTCTGAAGAGTGGTACTCCAAAATTCACTAAAATGTTTCAGTATATGTTAAGCTTCTGTTAAGTGAAAATGATTATTCTCCAAAGTCCTTAATGATTAGTCTTCATCTCCTTAATCTCCAAACCTCCAAAAATCTACTAAAATGTTTTTAGAAGTTTTTTTAAACCTAATCTTTAACTGAAAGCCCATAGTAGGAATTACTCCGTCTTACTCAGGCAACTGCTTCAAGTATGAAATGTCATTAATCTTCCCAGGACTCTAAACTCTTTCACCTCAGCTTTTTAGCAGATTTTCTGACTGGCTGCAATTTCTAAAGATAGATACATAGATAGATTCAATGTTTTCTTTTTCTCCAATCTCATATATGACCAGTTTTAATAATGTTTTTTCAAAATTTTGAGTTCCAATATTTCTCCTTCCTTCCTCACCCCTCTCACTGAGAACATAAGTCATTTGATATAGGATATACATATACAAAACATTTTTATTATTCATGTTTTGACTGAAAACACAGATACCTGCCCCACCCCTGAAAAAAATGAAGAAAAACTAAAAAGTAGAAAGAAGTATGTTTCGATCTGCATTTGGACTCCATCAGTTCGTCCTCTACAGATGGATAACATTTTTCATCCAAAGTCCTTCAGAATTTCCTTGAATCTTTGTATTTTTAATGAAGTATAAAGATCTTCCCTGTGCATTTATAGGCCTACGTGACTACATATGTTATCCTTTCTCCTTGGAACACAGGCTGTGTTCCCAGGACTAAAACGTAAGATTGTACCTGGTCGATTCCTCTTCCTGGAAGGGTTGGCCACCCTTCTATAGAATCAATCTTGTATCCTTTTGAACATAGACATTTTGCCAAATCAATCACAGATGTCTTGCTTCTTTGAACTCTGACCTAGTCCACAGCTGCAACACATCTTATACTTTGTCACATAGAGCCCTGGTGCTGCGTCTATCAGGTGCTGAGTCAGGTAGGCTCTGGCAATGAGCCTATCAGTTGCTAAATCACACCGCACCAATCTTTTTCTTTGTTTGAACCTAGATATATTGGGGAAAAATTGATATTTTTCTTCAGGGCTTCACTCATGGGGAGGACGCTCTGCCCAATGTGTTCATAACCAGGACTTTAGGAGGTGAAATCAAGGGGCCTCACAGCATGTGAACCCAGATGTTGGTGCTTCCCCAGTTTGGTGATGTATGTTAATTTTTCTATTACTCTGTTAAGCTTTATCTTTATCTTTCTATACTTCTTTAATACTGCTTTATGTGGTCCTTATGTGCAGAATAAATGTTACACTAATTTTAATTTGCTGTGAAGAACATTGTTTATACTGTGCAATCTGATCCTAAAAATACTTAAGGTAACTGCACATATCTCTTTCATGATACCAATTGTTGTCGCAAGCAGGATTGCAAGGTATAATGCTGCTCTTTGGGAGCAAAAAGACTCTAGTGAAAGAAGTAAGTATTACTGGATGGGAGGATTCGCCTTATTCCTCTCTGGTGAAAGAATGTGCTAAAAATACAGGAGCTTGTGAAAACTGGGAACTGAAATTACAGAAGGGAGAACCCACTGAAGTAGCACAATGTTTATAAGAAAAAGGGAAAGAAATGGCAGGGGTATGTAGAAGAGGACGGGCATTGTTGATAGGCTACCAAATTATCTGTAAAAATAAGAACAAACTGTTGGAAGAAAAGGTTCAGATGGAAAAGGAATTAGATGATTTGCATGGAAAGCTTTCCATGTTACAGTGTCAGAACTTTCTTTTAGGGGATAAAGCTAGAAATTATCAAATGGTAGCATAAAAGGCAGCTGTAGGTGTAAACCAGCATAAATATCAAAAAAAGAAAGAGGAAAATTAACAAAAAGATAGTATATGCAGTCCTTGCATCTGCAGGACCTGACTGGGACCCGGACAAGTGAGATGGAATAGATGAGATGATACACAAGACGACACAAATTTGGATGAGGAGGCTTTTAAATATCATGAAGAGAAATATTGTGAGTATGTGGACACTTGTCCAATAATGTGGAGGAAGAAGGAAGATCAAGGGGGCAATGGAGTATTTAAGGAGGTAACTAAGGATTTTACTCAACAGGAAGTTACAAATATATTGAACTGATTCACCCAAAAAACTGGACAATCACTTGGATGGTGAGGATCGGTGACAAAGGGGCTGGAAGAGTATGGGAAGATAACATAAATTGTATGAAGTTAGTAGTTATTGTACAACAAGCTTTTAGGGATCACTATAATCAAGGAGGCAATAATGGGACTAATTTGTTAGCTTTGGCTGCTGAGGAATGCATTAAACAATACCCAATGACTCTATGTGTCCCAGTGGAGACTGACAATGGTATTCTCTTAAAGATTTTATGAAGACGTCGAAAGGTGAAGTGAGGAAAACTCCAATAATGGTAAGAGATTCAGATGCTTATAACAGAACCCTCTTTGATGGTTCCCCATAGAAATACATAGTAAAAACTGCTCCTCCCATTTATAAACACATAATACTGACTTTACTGATTGGGGAAACAGGACATCGTCTTTCAGAAGTGTTAGATAAAATCTCACAGTTAGGTGACTTAGGAGAATGAGTAAAAGATAAATTTCCTCAAGAGAAAAAAGGAAAATAGCCAGTGGATTCAAAGTCAGAGTAGATTGTCAAGGAGAGAATCGTTTACTGCTTTTTTGAAAGCAGGGATAGATAAGGGAAAAATAGATGGCATTTCAACTAATGGCTTACAATGGATGTACCAGGATAAGGGATTTAACACTAGACAGAATAGGGAAGTAAAAACTGTCCCTACAGCTCCTCCTGAACCATCGTAACCAAGTTTCTCATCCCTAAAGGGGGAATAGGGAATTGGCCCAGCCCAAGCTCAGATTAAAGAAGTACACTGATAGAATTACAGACCCCATAACAGTTTAACTATATATTGTAAAAATGGATCAACTACTTTAGCTAGAGCATTAATAGATACTGGAGCAGAGGCCTCTCTTATGGAAATCCTAATAAATTTAAAAATGGACCTTTATTATTATAACAGGACTAGGAGGGGCTGAAATACTGGAAAGAGAAACAAGATAAATGATGAAAATTGGACAACTACCAAACAAGGAATATATGGTAGTAATTGTACCTGTTCCTGAATACATAATTAGGATGTATTAAGAGGTATGACTTTAAATTTGCCTGAGTGAAGATACCAATTTTCAGCAAGGTAGATAAAAATTAATGTGGTCCTGGTGGGCAAAATAAAAATGGACCCAGTCATTTTACCCATACCTTCTAAAGTCATTACTTTGAAGCAATATCATATATTGAGTGAACAAGAAGAAATTACAAATACTATAAAAGAATATATTGAGGCAGGAGTGTTAGCCCTACAATTACTCAATGGAATAATCCTGTCTCTCCAGTACAAAAGTCAGACAAATCATGGAGATTGACACTGGACTACAGACAACTGAAAAAAGTGACCACCCCCCCCCATATGCTACTGTTCCAGACACCATTACCTTAATAGAAAGAATTTAAAAATATGACGGGACTTTTATGCAGTTATTGATTTACCTAATGCTTTCTTTACTATCCCAATAGATTATAAATAATGGGAGGGTAGACAATACACTTTCACCCATTTACCACAAGGATATTTGCATAGCCCTGCTATTTGTCATAGAATTATGGCTGAGCATTTGGATGAATTAGAATGGTTTTATATATAACTTACTTATTGTATAAATGATAATATGTTACAAGGAAAAAATGTAGAAGAGGGGAAGAGGAATTCAAAGCTTTTAATTGAACATATGAAAAATAAAAGGTGGGAAATTAACCCCACAAAGGTTCAAGGACCAGCTCAAACAGTGAAATTCTTGGGCATACAATGGAATAAAGGGCTATGAGAGATTCTCTGGCAAGCCTGATGAAAGTTGGAGGACTTTCTTGTCCCTACTAATAAGAAAGAGGCACAAAAGTTTATAGGACTATTTCAGGATTAGAGACATCATATACCTCATTTAGGACAGGTTCTAAAACCTTTATATGAGATCACCAGGAAAAATATGAATTTTATTGGGGATCTAAGCAGAGTAAAGCTTTTGAAGAATGTTATACAGTTGGACCTAGATTTATGGCCTATGCATGTGGCCCAGTGGAATTACAGGTGACTGTACAGGATGAATATGCAAATTAGAGTTTGTGGCAAAAACAGCAAGGCCAAAATGTACCTTTATTATTTTGGTCTAGGAAACTTCCTTCACTGGGAGTTCAATATACACCTTTTGAAAACCAGTCATTAGCTTCATAATGGACCTTGGTAGAGACTGAACAATTCACTCTGAATCTTGAAGATTCAGGCCTGGAGTCCCAATTATGACCTGGGTAATGAGTTCCCCAGTTTTCCACAAAATTGGGCATGCACATTAAATGGAAATTAAATGGAAATGGTACATCCAGAACAGACCAAAATGAGGCCAAAGTGGAGTTTCTGCTTTACATGAGACTATAGCACAAATAATTACTGCGGGAAATAATACATCCCTTAGACCAAAGTGACAGTTGATACAGTCCTTAGTAAAATGGAATGAGGGATATGACAGAATAACTGAAGAACAAAAGAAACATGCATGGTTTACTCACGAACAGCAAAATATTTAGGACATGAAAGATATTGGAAAGCCATAGCCTGTAGCCCATTGTATAAGCAAGGCAATAATCATAAAATTGACAATAATTCTGCATATGCCTGTGTAATTCCACATCACAAAATATAAGAGACTGTCCAGATAGAAGGTATAAAAAGTAAAATATTTATTCAGACACCAGAGAGCCAAATCCCCAAACCAGTAAGTCCAATCCATCCAAGCAGCAACCAAACCCCCAAACCAGTAAGCCCACTTCATCATAACAGCAAGGAACTTAAGACACAATGTCATGGCATGGAGCCTCACCATTCTATTAGCCTTCCTCCTGCTGGGGCCTTCCCATAAACACTCACAAATCCTAGCTGATTCTTTGCCTGTATCCTTTTCCTCCCACAGTTGTAACTTGCTCTGGGCATTTCCTGCTCCACGCTTCCAGTTCCACTCATTCAGGAAGCTACTCCCACCATATGTGACTTAGGCTTCCTGTGACATAAGTAGGTCACATAGGAATATTAATGACTGGGAAAGATCTTCATATTTACATTACCATTACACCCATATACTAGACAGACTTTGGAAAGTACTGGGACAGGTGGAAGTCATCAATACGTTGAACTCAAGGAAGTATATCAAGATATTGGAACAGGGCAAGGAGGACAATGTCATATATTTACTGATTCATGGGCTATAGCTAATGGTTTAGCTATATGGATGCCCATGTGGAAAAATCAAAATTGGTAAATTCATGGTAAACAAGTCTGGAGCACAGAGTTATGGGAAGATATATGGTATACGCCTTTGGTTACTAACTTCTCAGATTTTCATGTAGATGCTCATGTGGCTCTCACCATACCAGAATGTGAGTACAATGCACATGCCAATCAACTAGCAAAACTTGCTATGCAACATGTTGTCCCTAGCCCAAAAGCAACCAATGTCCAATACTAGCAAAATGGGTCGATCAAACGGCTGGCCATTCAGGGGTCCATGCCAAACACAGGTGGGCACAAGATTGAGGTGTTAGTATCTCACATTCATTGCTGAAACAAGTAGTGGAGGAATGTTATGTATGTCAAACAGAAAAGGAACAAACTATTCCTCAGGTAGTGACTGGAGAAGTAACAAGAGGGAAGGTCCCAGTGCAAATTTGGCAAATAGATCATGTTGGGCCTCTACCCCAAGATAGAGCTTGCAAATTTATATGTACTTGTGTTGACAGCTATTCAGGTGTACTAGTGGCTTGTCCCTATGAGAATGTGACCCAGAAAAACAGCTGTAGAATTCTAGATAGCAATAAGTGATAATGGGTCATATTTTAAAGGTAATGAAGTAAAGAAATATTGTGTATTAAATATTATAGAATGGATATATCATATTCCATATTATCCACAAGCATCTGGGTTAATTGTAAGAATGAACGCGTTACTAAAAGAACAGTTAAGGAAGTTAAGTTCTAGTAATTCTTATCAACGTTGGAAAGATAATTTGTTCACTGCTTCATGTAATTTAAATAATAGATCATTGGGCGAAAGTACACCTCTAGCTAGAGTGATGACTCCCCTCAAATCTACAAATTAGACAACAGAAATTACATAAGATTCCATATATTGAGTACTGAACAGTAGGACAAGATGTCCCAGAACCATATCCAGGAACACCCGGATCAACTGGATATGATTTACATTGTTTTTTGGATTTGGGGTTGGATAGGGAAGAAATAAGGAAAATCCCTACTAGGATATGTATGAGAATCCCTTAAAATCATTTTAGATGGATGTTACCTAAATCAGGATTATCAGCTCCAGGAATACATGTGTTAGCTGGAGTAATAGACTATAAAGGAGAAATTATTGTGTTATTCCAAAATTTAGGTGAACCTACACAGCTTTTTAAAAAAATGCTGTAATAACTCAAATTGTTATTATTCCTTGTAAAATGGTACCTCTTGTGAAAACTGATCCTCTTTCTGAAATAACTGTCAGAAGAACTGAAGAATCTGGTTCTATTGATGTAGCTGCTGAAAAAAAATAAAATTGGGAGTTAAAGTATGGGTAAAACATAAACCGACAATGCACCAAAAGCTGCAGAAATTGTAACAGGTGGAAAAGAAAATAATGTAACTGTTGTTTATTCAGGAAAAGATGATTATCAAATCGTGCTTTTAACCCACATATTTTATCATGAATAAAGCTCTTTTAGGTACTATCGTATTTGGATACTGGATGATAGTGGATTGATGGACTCCAGGAGCACAACTGGCACCAATAAACATCCAAATCAAGGGAACTGTGCTACTGAACACCAATAATACTTTACACTTTGGATGGGTGAATATTATGCACAGCAGGCAACAAGACAACCACACATGCCCGGCATTCTTTCCATTCATCACTACAAATATTACCCTGTTGAGCCCAGATATGAAAATGTAGAAAACGACACATCCTGTATATAGAAGTTGGATGGTAAAGGGAACTAATCTTACTTGGAATGTTTCATCTGAAGGATCTAATAAGTGTTGCAGTCTAATGTCTTTATAACCCCAGTCTAATCCCATAAACATATAGAAAGTGTGTATGCAAAATGTGCTGATAACAGGGCCCCTGTGTTCAATGGTACGGGTGGAAGCTTTAAGAGCCAAGCCCCTATAATGTTTTGCTTAAATGTATCTCAAATATATAACCAGGGATGGTGGGCCAACTGTATATGAGTACTATCTACTGATGTGCCTGACTGCTCTTGCAATCATATTGCAAGAATCCCAAAGGGTTGTATGAATGTGACATAAAATTATCAAAAACATATATTACATTTCAGTATTTCTTTCCCTGTTCCACAACAATGTAATCAAAAAAGAGGGCATGGTATGATACACTACTTGGTGGAGCAGGAACAGGTCTGGGTATAGTAAATAGTGTAGATCTTGAGACCTTAGCCAGCAGACTGCACAATGCTGGAGAAGATGGTGCTCAAGCTTTGACAATTAATGTCCAATGGTTACCCAAAATGATCATACCCCACCAACATATGTTAGACTATCAGAAGAATTTTTTCCAATTGTTCATTCACTCTGCTTTAATTAATTTGAGAATAGATATGAACATTTGTAAATTGTTCAATTGGATTGCTTGTTCACTATAAAACCTGTATACCTTGATACAGAAAGAGAATGTGCAAAGACAATTGAGTTCACAAAATGAAAAATTATGGCATAATATGTTTTCATGATATATATATATATATATATATATATATATATATATATATATATATATATATATATATATATATATACACCAAAGACCAATTTGATTTCATTAGAATTTGAAAACTACAAATATGAAGTTACTTATTGTGTAAGAATAATAATGCATTATCAGATCTGCTTATCTGATATAATGTGTGCAGTTCACACTATTCCTTTTGTTCTATATTCTTAATTTTGCTATACTTCATACGCATGGGAATTTTGTTGATAATTATATTAATACTAATTTTTTGTCTGATTG
Organism: Trichosurus vulpecula; assembly: GCF_011100635.1. Classification (NCBI taxonomy): domain Eukaryota; kingdom Metazoa; phylum Chordata; class Mammalia; order Diprotodontia; family Phalangeridae; genus Trichosurus; species Trichosurus vulpecula. Next base: position 1,012,834 of record NW_023494380.1, read on the forward strand.
TATTACTACTAGCAATAGTAAACTGTGTAGCATGATCACTAGACAGATGGAGCCCTGTCTATTGAATCACTGATCCAATATCTGTGATGTAACTTTATATCCTGCTTCTAATTTCTCTATGTTCTATGAGGTAGAACCCCAATATATATGCATTACCTCTAACAGTCAGACAGATGTGAATTATATTAATCAAATTGCTCCTTTCTCAGGCTTCTTGAAAGGAATTGATTTTCTCCACTTTCAGGGTGATGACTTTTAACTTTCCCCTGAACAAGTAGATGATGTTATTCTTTCTTGGGTATCCAGTTCTTTATCTTTACCTTCTACTTATATATCTTTACAACTCCTAAGAGATGCACTTATTTCCACTGAGGAAGTTAAAGTGATGCTAATCAAGAATCAGCAATTTCTAAATCAGTATAAATCACAGATTCATATTGTTGCCAATAAATTAATAGATGTATCTCATGCAGTAATTACTGATAATAATGATCACTGGTATGATTTCCAGTTCAAATCACCCTCTGCACAGAAATATTTTTCCACATTGTTTAATCCTATATTGATTTTTTCAATTATTCTAATTCTCATATTCTTTTGCAACTGCTATGTTTTACAAAATTTGATATGTGTGTATACATATACATATACATATATATATGTGTATATATAATATATATATATATATACTTATGACCTTGCCCCTAAAGTCCTTTTGGGCTATATAATGAACATATCAGATCTTGGGGCCAAACGAAGGGTTATTTATGTGATGTCAGGCCCAGAGCAGTGGGGCAACCCCCCAGTAATTTCTCTCAACTCCAATCACCCATCCTGGGGAAGGGAGGGGGCTGTAATGCATCTTCCTCTTGGAGGAGGGCCCAGGGCTGAGGCAGTTCACAGGTTTCTGATGGCAGGCTGCTGGGGTTGGGGGGAGAATGGTTGGGGCATGATGTCTGCCTGGGGGTGTAGGAGATCAGCCCCTTCAGAGAAAACTGGGAGGGGGAGGGCAGGGAGGCAGAGAGATGGCTTAGGATCCACGTAAGGGAACAGCACAATAAGCTGCAGCTGCAGCAGCAGAAGCAGCAGACCACCAGCCCCTGAGTGGGACTTGGATTCCTGACAACCCACAGAGCAGTGGAGGAAAGGGCAGGTCTGGGGCAGAGCCGGGTCTCAGCCTCCTTTCTCCAGGCAGGAGGAGACAAAATCAGACCAGGGTCTGGGAGGGATGGTGGGATACCCAGGCATGGATGTGTGTCTGCCCCTGACCATTCCTGGGCTCAAGAAAAATGGAAGCAATTCCTGCCGGGCGTCTCCCCCCTCCAATGAAGAAGGAGAGTTGAGGCAGAAGGTTAAGAAACCTCCGAGGCTCCAGGATGCTATCCTATCCACTAGGAGCATCACCCAGGGGACCAGAGTTTCTGAGGGGTCCCAGGCATCCAGCTGGGAGCCTGTGGAGGCTGAGAAGAAGGCATCTTGATCAAAAGCTGTGGGAATAGGGACTGGAACTGTGAGGGCTGTGTGGGACTCCTAGAGAAAGAAAATATTTCCATTGACACCTTTGTTGCCTGCAGTTTCTACACTCAGAAACTTGTCTAGAGCATGTTGACCTTAGGTGACTCAGCTCCCACAATAAATACAGATGGTAAGTGGTAGAGGTTCAAGGGTCAGCCCAAAGATTGTCTCCCCATTCACCCCTGCCCCAAGAACCTGCAGAGACCAATGACCATGCTCTTCTACTTGGATGACAGAGAGGCAGGGATGTCAGAGGATCACCCAGCAGGTGAGTCTGAGGAAATAGGCCAGCAACCAAGCCTTGAGGCCATACATCAGGGACAGTGTCAATGTAGCCCACTGACAAGGATAAAAATTGGAGGAAATATGTACAAAATGCCTGGCATTAGCTATGAAGGACATTTCTTAAGTAACTAGCCAATTATGGCTAAGATTTTACACTGTCAAATCAGGGAAGCCCAAGCCTAGTGTGAAAAAAATAGCCTCGGAACAGGCGTGGGAAACCTGCAGCCACCATTCCAGGTCCTTGGTTGGAGCTTTTTGACTGAATTTCAGTTTTATTGAACAAATCCTTTTATTAAGGGGATTTGTTCTTTGAAGTTTGGATTCAGTCGAAGGGCCACATCTGAGGATCTAGAGGGCCACATGTGGCCTCAAGGCTGCAGGTTCCCCATTCCTGCCTTGGAGTATACAAAAAATCAGAGACTAAGAGAGACAACAGATGTAGTCTTTGTGGCAGTAGTAGAAGAGGGACTCCCATCTAGCTCCTCTTAACTCCATAACCCCCTATTCTTGCCATTGAACCATGGTCTCCATCTTGAACAAACCTCTCCTTCAAGTGCTCTCCATCTGCTGTCTCAGTTACCTCTTCACCCAGTCCTTACCTCAAGCCACCAAATGAGTCCAATAGGACATAGACTTGAATATCCAGCTTAAAGCACCCTCAGAGTCCACCTAGTCCAATCGCCTTCTGCTACAGAGGAAAATGAGGACCAGGGAAGTTAAGGGATTCTGATGCCAATCAGTGATTAAATAGCTTTCCCACTCATTTAATGGGCCTCAAATGGGGCCAGTTAGTGGAGTCTGATTAGAGGAATGCCTACTCCCTTGTGATACCAATGAGTGATTAAAGATCCTTCCTGCCCATTCAATAGGCCTCAGGAGGGGCTAGATAAGGGAAGGTTAATTAGAGGTTTATTTGTAAGCAGGCCTATACCCTTTACTTACTAGATGTTAAGCCCCAGGACTACACTCTTTATTTACTAAGTATTAAACCCCAGGCCTACACCCTAATAGTGATTGGGCCTTGTAATAGCAATTTAGATTTGAAGATCTTTCCCACCCATTAACAGGCCATGTGACCTGCTTACATCACAGGAAGCCTAAGTCACATGTGGTGGGGGGAGCTTGCTGAGAGGAAAAGGAATTTGTGTCACAGAAAATGCTGAGAGAGCAGTTACTACAGTTAGAGCTGAGGGAAAGAGAGCAGACATGTGATAGCTGTCCTATAAGTTTTTAGGAAGACCCCAGCAGGGGGGCAGAGAGATTTTGGGATGGAGTGGTTCTCTGCTGTAGTACTGTGTATCAATTCATTGCTGCTGTAATACACTGGGCTTATTGGTTACATGATCTGGTGCTTTGGTCTCTAAATAAATGGTTTGCTTCTTCTACCTTCCATGTGGAGAGTCTCATATATTTTGTGATACAGAACCACATAGGCATTTTGATAATTATCATCTGTATTGTGATTATTTTCTTGCTTATACATTTGGTGACAAGGATGGATGGGATCACAAGATATAAATCTTTATTTGGAGGCAGAAGGACTTTAGAAGAAGAAATGGTTATCCCAGTATGGGATAATGTAACTTATTTCTCCCTCGCAAGGAAATGGTCTAAAGGCACTGGTTTCTGTGAGGACTGGAAACAAGCTACAGTGGGGAGAACGTAGAAATTTAGAAAGATGCTTGTAAGAAATTACAGTTAAGCCAGGGAGAGAATTGCCAACAGCAATCACTAGATGAGGCTGGATTTTATTCACAGTGTATTGTATTATATATGAAAGCAAGGACAGATTGTTAAGAGAAAGGAATCAGACTCAGACAGTTACCGAAGGAGTAAGCCTGAATGAGGATATTTCCATACCACAGCAAGATGTAGAATCTCAGGTGGCAGTACAACAGATTAAAGAATCTACTTATTTTGCTGTTAATTTGGCTAGAAGACAGAGAGAGTCAAGGGGGTGAAGAGTGCATTGAAGTTCAGCCCAAGTTGAGTCTAGCAGCCAGTCTGGTTGCCATGGTGACAGGGGAAGAGAGTCAGGGGTTGGATGATAAAATATCAGAAGATGAGGCATGAAATGTTACTTTGTGGTATGATGCCATGGAGACAGATAATGAGACAGTATCAGACCAGGCTCCTCAAACAGAAGTGCACCCCATAAGCAAAGGAGGCAAAAGACCCAAGAAAATAATACAGTGTTCAGAGAGATGTTGGAGGATTTTCCACAGCAGGAAATCACAGATGTCTTGAGTAGGCTCACCCAGAGAAAGGGAGAATCGTTAATATCTTAGATGGTGAGAATTGGTGATGAAGGGGCAACAGGAGTGTCTGTAGATACTGTGGATTGTATGAGATTCATAAGTATTAGTCAGAATTCTTTTGTACGGCAAGTTTTTAGGGATTATCACTTGCAAGGAGGTAACCAAACAATCAATCTGTAAGCTTTAGCTGCAACATGTTGTAATAGAGAATATCCTGCTGATTCTATATGGCCTACTGCAGATAGACCCTGGTATTCACTTAGGGACTGTATGAGAAAGTTAAAGGAGGAGATAATGAAGACTGCTATTATGATGGAGAACAACAAAGTTTCTTAGGATACTCCCTTGGGAGTCTCTCATAGAAATTTGATAGGAAGGAGACTAGTACAGGAAGAGAAGTGTCCCAGCAGGCCCCACCTCAGCAGACCAGTGGGAGTTCCTGAAGCCCCATGGAGTGGAACTGGCAAGCGCCAACCCTAGGACCCCAGACATGCCTTTGCACAGCCAGAGGAAATGGCAGACACCTGCACAGACAATGGCTGAGACCACCCGAGCTATATAGTGCAGCCCAGGGGGAAGTGGCGTCTTCCAGCAGCCAGACAACCCCTCCCCCACACCTCATGCTGTGACCCCGGGGAAATGCAGAAAGACTTCACTGGGCCTCGATCCTTGGCACACACCAGCCAGCTCCAGTTCAGCACCAGGTAACCGGTAGCACTATATAGCCGCTAGCTGACAAAACCAGAGCACACAAAACAAAAACCCATTACCCAGACCCCCAGTTCCCAGCACAAGAAGCTTGAGACACAGCCCTTGTCCCCCAGAGGTAGAGATACACTTTAAAAGCCAGGAAAAATGCAACTAATATGAAGAAGGCTGGAAAAGTTAAAAAAAATAAAGACCATTGAACAGTTTTATGGGGACAGAGAAGAACAAAATACGAATTAAGAGGACAGCATTGAAACTATAACCACATCTGAAACCTTAAAAGGGAATATGAACTGGTATCAAGCACAAAAAGCATTCCTGGATGAGCTCAAGGAGGATTTTAAAAACAAAATTAGAGGTGTACAAGAAACAAATAAAAAAAATTCACTGATGTAAAAAAAAATCTATTAAAAGTAAAATTGGCAAAATGGTTAAGGAGGTTCAGAAGCTAACTGGAGAAAATGAATCCTTGAAAAGCAAAATTAGCCAAATGGAAAAAGAGGTACAGAAGCTAAATGAAGAAAACTATGAGTTAAAATTTAGAATTGGGCAATAGAAGCTAATGATTCTACAAGGCATCAAGAATCAGTCAAACAAAATCTAAAGAAGAAAAGAAAATAGAAGAAAATGGGAAATATCTCATCAGAAATACAACTGACCTGGAACATAGATTCAGGAGAGATAATCAAAGAATTATTGGTCTACCAGAAAGCCATGGTGGAAAAAAAGAGCCTGGACAGTATCTTCCAAGAAATTGGTAAGGAAAGATGCCCCAAGTTCCTTGGACCAGAAGGTAAAATATTCATCGAAAGTATACACTAATCAATCCCGGAAAGAGATCTCAAATTGAAAACTACAAAGAATATTGTAGTCAAATTCCAGAATTATCAGATCAAGGAGAAAATACTGCAAACAGCCAGCAAGAAACAATGCAAATATCACGGAACTACAGTCAGGATCATACAGGACTTTGCAACTTCTACATTAAAAGATTTGCGCTATTGGAATATGATATTCAGAAAGGAGCTTGGACTACAACCAAGGATGAACTACCCAGGAAAACTGAGCATAATTTTTCAGGCAAGGAGATGGACATTCACTGAAATAAGGGAATTCCAGATTTCCTGGTGAAGTGTCCAGAGCTCAATGGAAAATTTGATCTTCAAATACCAAACTCAAGAGAGAAATAAAAAGGTAAACAAGGAAAAAAAAAACTTGTTATTCAAAAGGGCAAATTGTTGACATCCTTATATAGGATTATATTGTTTATAGGTGCTATATATACATATGTTAATCCTAAGAAAGGTATACTTATTACAACAATCAAAAGGAATATAAATAGAAGGTTTGAGTATAAATAAACTGATGTTATGATTAACAAGATGGCTGCTGGAAAGCAGGGACTTGCCTAGGGCTCTCCCCCAGGACCCTCCAAACACCAATAAAAATGGCTTTGAACAAATTCTAGAACTGCAGAACCCATGAAATAGCAGAGGGAAGCAGGGCTCCAGCTCAGGACAGCCTGGATGGTCACTGGGTAAGGTCTAGCGTGCACGGAGCTGGTAGTAGAGTGGAGCAGAGGCCACAGTGGATTATCCCTGGACCAACCAGACTGGGAGCTGGGCAGAACAGGCCCTAGGGCCCTGAATCAGTGAGCTGTGGCAGTTATCAGACTTATCAACTCACGAACACCAAAGACAACACAGAAGGTTAGTGGGAAAAAACTGCAGGGGACAGAGTGAAAGGAGTTCGTGGTTCAGCCACTGCCCTGAGGGCAGTGGAGGTGATGCAGCTCTCAGGCTGCTTACAGAGCTACAGCTGCAGTTCCTTCTGGCCCCAGGCCCACCTGCTGGGAGGAATTAACTAGTGGATTAGAGCAGAAGTGCAGAGCCAGCTTAAGATCTGAATCCTGTCTGGCTTGGGGGTTCTTAGGGGAGGAGGAGCGCTGGTGTGGCAGAGCTTTCTGTATAGAAATAGGTCTGAAAACCAAGCACATCCCCTTAAGCTTGGAATAAAGTACTCTCTATTCTACAAGCAGTCATACCCCGATGAAAACTCAAGGGTCAAGAAGTTGGCTGGGAATATGGCCAGGCAGGAAAAACAGACTTAGATTCAGACTCAGACTCTGGAATATTCCTTTGGTGACAAAGAAGACCAAAACATACAGCCAGAAGAAGTAAACAAAGTCAAAGAGCCTACATCAAAAGCCTTTCAACCAAAAGTGGAAGGTACTGACTTTATGAGAAATCAAGATATTATAAAACAGAAAAAAAGGAATGAAAAAGTGGAAGACAATGTGAAATATCTCATTGGAAAAACCACTGACCTGGAAAATAGATCCAGGAGAGATAATTTAAAAATGATTGGACTACCTGAAAGCCATGATGAAAAAAAGAGCCTAGATATCACCTTTCAAGAAATTATCAAGAAGAATTGCTCTGATATTCTGGAGCCAGAGGGTAAAATAGAAATTGAACGAATCCACTGATTGCCTCCTGAAGAAGATCCCCAAAATAAATCTCCTAGGAATATTGTCGCCAAATTGCAGAGCTCCCAGATCAAGGAGAAAATACTTCAAGCAGTCAGAAACACAATCAGAATAATACAAGATCTAGGAACTTCTACATTAAGGGATCGAAGGGCTTGGAATATGATATTCCGGAGGTCAATGGAGCTAGGATTAAAACCAAGAATCACCTACCCAGCAAAACTGAGTATCACGCTCCAAGGAAAAATATGGATTTTCAATAAAATAGAGGATTTTCAAGCTTTCTCAGTGAAAAGACCAGAGTTGAATAGAAAATCTGACTTTCAAACACAAGAATCAAGAGAAGCATGAAAAGGTAATCAAAAAAAAAAGAAATTGCAAGGGACTTACTAAAGTTGAACTGTTTTGTTTACATTCCTACATGGAAAGATGATGTGTATAATTCATGAGACCTCAGTATTACGGTAGCTGAAGGGAAATATGTACATATATATATATATATGTATGTATGTATGTATAGACAGAGGGCACAGGGTGAGTTGAAGATGAAGTGATGATATCTAAAAATGTAAAATCAGATTAAGAGATGAGACAGGAATATATTGAGAGAGGGAGAAAGGGAGAGATAGAATGGGGTCAATTATCTTGCCTAAAAGTGGCAAGAAAAATCAGTTCTGTTGGGAGGGAGGAGGGGGCAGGTGAGAGAGAATGAGTGAATCTTGCTCTCATCGGATTTGACCTGAGGAGGGAATAACATACACACTGAATTCAGTATCTTACCCCACAGGGAAGAAGGAGGAAGGAGATAAAAAGGGGGGACGATTGTAGGGAGGGCAGATAGGGGGAGGACGTAATCAAAAGCAAACACTTTTGCAAAGGGACAGGGTCAAGGGAGAAAACTGGAGAAAGGAGGACAGGATAGGAAGGAGCAAGATATGGTTAGTCTTTCACAACATGAGTATTGTGGAAGGGTTTTGGATAATGATATACATGTAGCCTATGTTGAATTGTGTGCCTTCTTAGGGAGGGTGAGTGGGGATGGAAGAGGGGAGCGAATTTGGAACTCAAAGTTTTAAAAGAAGATGTTCAAAAAAGAGTTTTTGCATGCAACTAGGAAATAAGATATACAGGCAATGGGGCATAGAAATCTATCTTGCCCTACAAGAAAGTAAGGGAAAAGAGGATGGGGGGGGAGTTGAGTGACAGAAGGGAGGGCTGGCTGGGGAACAGGGCAATTGGAATATATGCCATCTTGGAGTGTGGGCAGGGTAGAAATTGGGAGAAAATTTATAATTCAAACTTGCGAAAATTAACGCTGAAAACTAAAAATATTAAGTAAATAAAATGATTTTTAAAAGGGATATAAATAGACAGAAGGTATGAGTATAAATAAAGCAATGTTATGATTAAAAAACATAGTCAAGAGGTGTAGAGGGATTGGTCTGGGAGAAGAGGTAAGAAGGAGGTAGAAAGGGTACATTACAACACATGAAGAGGCATAAAACATATTACAGTAGAAGGAAATAAGGGAGGAAGAAGAGCAATGTTTGAGCCGTATTCTTATTGGATTTGGTTGAAGGAGAGAATAAGATACTCTGAGAAGTATAGAAATCGAACTTGTCCTACAGGCTGTAGGAGGCGAAAGGGGAAAGAAAAGAGAGGAGTGGTTAGAAGAGAGGGAAGAAGTAGTAAGGGGAAAAGGGTAAGATGTGGGGGGGCTGAAAGGGAAGCAATATGGAGAGTGGTGGTAGTCAAAAGCAAAACTCTTTTGAGCAGGGGAAAGGAGAAGGAAGATATAAAAACATAATGGGGTGGGCAATAGGATGGAAAAAAAAGACACAGATAGTAAGCATAACTGTGAATGTGAATAGGATAAATTCTCCCATGAAAGAGAAGCTGAGACTAGAATGGATTAAAAATCATAATCCTACAATATATCATTTGCAAGAAACACATTTGAAACAGGGGGATACACATACGGTAAAGTTAAAAGGCTGGAGTAGACTATATTATGCTTCAGCTGAAGTAAAAACAAAAAAGGAGGGGTAGCAATCCTAATCTCAGACAAAGCAAAATCAAAGATAGACCTAATTAAAAGAGATAAGGAAGGAAACTATATCCAGCTAAAAGTCACCCTAGACAATGAAGTAATTTCATTGCTTAACATATATGAACGAAGTGGTATAGGATCCAGATTCTTAGAGAAGTTAAAGGAATTACAGGAAGAAATAGACAGCAAAACAATATTGGTGGTGGACCTCAAACTCCCCCTCTCTGAACTTGATAAATATAACCTCAAAATAAACAAGAAAGAAGTTAAGAAGGTGAATAAAGTTTTAGAAAAGGTCGATATGATAGATCTCTGGAGAAAACTTAATGGGGATAGGAAGGAATATAACTTTTTCTCAGCAGTACTTGGCACATACACAAAAATTTGACCATTTAATAGCACATAAAAACATCACAATCCCATGCAGAAAGGTAGAAATACTTAATACATGCTCTTCAGATCATGATTCAATAAAAATTATCTGTAATACATGGCCGTGGAAAGACAGACTAAATACTAATTGGAAAGTAAATAATCTAATCCAAAAGATTGAGTGGGTCAAAAAGAAATCATAGAAACAATTCGTAACTTCATTCAAGAGAATGACAATAATGAGACAACATACCAAAGCTTACTGGATGCAGCAAAACAGTTTCTAAGGGAAGTTTTATATCTTGAATGCTTGCATGCATAAAATAAAGAAGAATGAGATCAATGAATTGAGCATGCAATTGAAAAAACTAGAAAAAGAAAAAAAAAAACACTTTTCACCCAATTAAAGTTAGATCTATATAAATGGAAAAGCATCAGTTGTTCATGGTTAGGCTGAACTAATATAATAAAAATGACAATTTTACCTAAATTAATTTAATTGTTTAGGGCCATACCAATCAAACCGCCAAAAATTATCTAGAAAAACAAAGGATCCAGATTATCAAGGGAATTAATGAAAAGAAATGTTAAGGGAGATAGCTTAGCTACACCAGGTATTAAACTGTATTACAAAGCAGCAACCATCAAAACTATTTGGTACTGGCTAAGAAATAGAGTGGTGGATCAGTGGAATAGGTTAGGTACACAAGCTTCAGTATCCAATGACTATAGTCATCTACTCTTTGATAAACACAAAGAGTCCAGCTTCTTGGCTAAGAATTCACTATTTCACAAAAACTGCTGGAAAAACTAGAAAATGGTATATCAGAAATTGGGCATACCAATATCTCACTCCATATACCAAAATAAAGTCAAAATGGGTTCACTATTTAGATATAAAGGTGATATTGTAAGCAATTTGGGAGGGAAGGGAATAGTTTTACTTTCAGACCAATGGAGAAGAGAAGAATTTATGACTAAACAAGAGATAGAGAGCATTACAAAATGCAAAAAGGAAAATTTGGATTACATTAAATTGAAAAGTTTTTGTACAAACAAAGCCAATACAACCAAGATTAAGAGGGAAGCAGAAAACTGGGAAAGAAGTTTTACAACCAGTGTCTGACAAGGGCCTCATCTCTAAAATATACAGGGCACTGAGTCAAATTTTAATAATACAAGATATTCCCCAACAGATAAATTGTCAAAGGACATGAACAGGTAGTTCTCAGAGAAAGAAATTAATGATATCTACAATCATATAAAAATGCTGTAACTCTGTATTGATCAGGGAAATGCAAATCAAAATAACTCTTAGTTACCACATATCTCCTGTCAGATTGACTAACATCTGAAAACAAAAAAAAATGATAAATGCTGGAGAAGATGTTGGAAATTTGGTACACTATTGCCTTGTTGGTCGTTTGGAACTGATCCAGCCATTCTGAAGAGCAATTTGGAGCTATGTCCAAAGGCTTATAAAAATGTGCATACCCTTTAACCCAGCAATACCTCTCCTAGGGCTATATTCCAAAGAGATCCAAGGGTTAAAATTTCCCATGCATACAAAAATATTTATAGCAGCTTTTTTTGTGGTGCCAAAGAATTGGAAATCAAGGGGATAACCATCAATTGCAGAATGGCTAAACAAATTGTGGTATATGAATGTAATGGAATACTATTGTGCTATAAGAAATGAGGAGCAGACAGACTTCATAAGAAGCTGGAGAAAATTATATGATCTGATGATGAATGAAGCTAGCAGAATCAGGAGAAAAATGCACACAACCACAGACACATTGCTTCTGTGATGACTACCTTTAATAGACTTGGCTCTTCTCAATTATTCAAAGGCTTCTTTTATATGTGGAAATCCTAATGAATTTAAAAATGGATCCCCTATTATTATAACAGGACTAGGAGGGGCTGAAATACTTTCAAAACAAATAAAATTGATGATGAAATTGGACAACTACAAAAAAAAGTAATTGGAGCTGTTCTTAAATAAATAATTGGGATAGATATATTAAGGGGTATGACTTTAAATTTGCCTGAAGTAAGATACCAATTTTCAGTGAGGAAGTTAGTAATTAATGCTTTCTTGGTGGGTAAAATAAAAATGGACCCAGTGATTTTATTCAAACCGTCTACAGTACTTACTTTGAAGCAATACCGCATACAGGGTGGACAAGATAAAATTATAAATATTCTAAAGGAATATATTGAGGCAGGAGTGTTAGTCCCTACAACTACTCAAAGCATTATCTTGTATGTCCAGTATGAAAGTCAGATGGAACATGGAGAATGACAGTTGACTAGAGACAGCTGAATAAAGTGACCCCTCCTCCACTCCCCAAATGCTGCTGTTCCAGACACCTTTACCTTAGTAGAAAAAATTCAAATATATGACAGGACTTGGTATGCAGTTATTGATTTATCCAATGCTTTCCTTACTGCCTCAATAGATTCTAAACAATAGGACCAGTTTGCTTTTTTCTTGGCAGAGTAGACAATACACTTTCACCCATTTACCACAAGGATACAATAGCCCTACTATTTGTCATGGAATTATGGTAGCATTTGGATGAACTAGAATTGCCGAATATGTAACTTACTCATTATATAGATGGTATTGTGTTACATGGAAGAAATGTAGAAGAGGTGGAGAGGAGTTTGATGATTTAAGTTGAACATATGAAAAATAAAGGATGGGAAATTAACCCTACAAAGGTTCAAGGACCAGCTCAAACAGTCAAATTCTTGGGTGTACAAAGGGCTATGAGAGATTCTCCAGCAAGCCTGACAAAAGATTCAGGATTATTTGGGTATTGGAGACACCATAACTCATTTAGGACAGATTCTAAAACCCTTATATACCATTACTAGCAAAAAAATCTGAATTTGATTGGGGATCTGAGCAGAGTAAAGCTTTTGAAGAAGCCAAGGCTGTTATACAGTTAGACCTAGATTTATGGCCTATGCAAAGTGGTCCAGTGGAATTAGAAGTGACTGTACAAGATGAACGTGCAAATTGGAGTTTGTGGCAAAAACAGCAAGGCCAAAATGTACCCTTAGGATTTTGGTCTAGGAAACTCCCTTCATTGAGAGTTCAATATACCCCTCTTGAAAAACAGCTATTAGCTGCATACTGGGCCTTGGTAGAGACTGAGCAATTACCTCTGAATCATGAAGCAATATTAAGATCTGGAATCCCAATTATGACCTGGGTAATGAGTACCCCAGCTTCCCATAAAATTGGATATGCACATTAAGTAGAAATTAAATGGAAATGGTCCATCCAAAACAAATCTAAAACAGGTAAAAGTGGAGTTTCTGCTTTACATGAGACTGTAGCACAAACAAATACTGAGGAAATAATACATTCCTTGAACCAAAACAACAGTTGATACAATCCTTAGTAAGACGGAATGAGGGATATGACAGATTAACTGAAGAACAAAAGAAACATGCATGGTTTACTCACAGGAGAACAAAATATTTACACCATAAAAGACATTGGAAAACTGTAGTCTATAACCCATATACTAGATGGATTTTGGAAAGTACTGGGACAGGTGGAAGTCATCAATACGCTGAACTCAAGGAAGTATATCAAGCTATTAGTACAGAACAAAGAGGACAATGTCTTTTATTTACATATTCATGGGCTGTAGCTAATGGTTTAGCTACATGGATGCCCATGTGGAAAAATCAAAATTGGGAAATTCATGGTAAACAAGTCTAGGGCAAAGAGTTATGGGAAGATATATGGGATATGTCTTTGGTTACTAACTTGTCAATTTTTCATATAGATGCTCATGTGGCCCTCACCACACCAGAACATGAGTACAATGCACATGCCAATTGACTAGCAAAGATTGCTACTCAATATGTTGTCTCTACCATGAAATCAACCAATGATACAATACTAGCAAAATGGGTCCATCAAACAGGGGTCCAGGCCACACACAGGTGGGCACAAGATTGAGGTATTAGTGTCTCACACTCATTGCTAAAACAAGTAGCAGAGGAGTGTTACATGTGTCAAATGGAAAAGGAATGAACTGGTCCTCAGGTAGTGACTGCAGAAATAGCAAGGGAGAAGGTCCCAACACAAATTTGGCAAATAGATCATGTTTGGCCTCTATCCCAAGATAGAGGATGCAAATTTATATGTACTTGTGTCGACACCTATTGAGGTGTACTAGTGGCTCGTGCCTATAAGAATGAGATGCAGAAAAACACCTATAGAACTCTAAATATCATAAGTTTGTATTATGGAATTCTGATGCAAATCCAAAGTGATAATGGGTCACATTTTAAAGGTAATGAAGTAAAGGGACATTGCATATTAAACAACATAGAATGGATATACCATATTCCATATTATCCACAAGCATTTGGGTTAATTGAAAGAATGAATGTGTTATTAAAAGAACAGTTAAGGAAGTTAAGTTCTAATAATTCTTAACAACATTGGAAAGATAATTTGTTCACTACTTTATGTAATTTGAATAATAGACTGTTTGGAGAAAGTATACCTCTAGCTAGCATGATGACTCCAAATCTACAAATTAGAAAACAACAATCACATGATTCTAAATACTGAGTATTGAACAGTAGGACAAGATGTCCCAGAACCATATCCAGGAACGCCTGGATCAGCTGGATGTGATTTACATTTTTTGGAGGATTTCTGTTTGGATAGGGAAGAAATAAGGAAAATCACTATTGGGATATGTGCTAGAATTCCTAAAAATAATTTTGGATGAATGTTACCTAAATCTGGATTAGCAGCTGGAGGAATACATGTGTTAGCTGGAGTAATAGACTCTATCAAGGAGAAATTATTGTGGTACTCCAAAATTTAAGTGGAGAATGTATATAGTTTTACAAAAAGGCTAGAATAGCTCAAATAGTTATTATTCCTTGTAAAATGATACTTCTTGTGAAAACTGATCCTACTTCTGAAATACCTATCAGAGGAACTGAAGGATTTGGTTCTACTGATATACTCATTGAAAAAATAAAATTGGGAACAAAAGCCCTGGAAATTATAGCACATGGAAAAGAAAATAATATAAGTGTTGTTTACTCAGGAAAAGATGATTATCAAATTGTGCCCTTAACCCACATATTCTATGATGAATAAGGCTCTTTCAGGTACTATCATATTGGGATACTGGATGATAGTGGATTTATGCACTCCAGGAGCAAGGTTGGCACCAATAAACATCCAAGTCAATGGAACTATGCTACTAAATACCAATAATACTTTACACTTTGGGTGGGTGAATACTACGCACAGCAGGCAGCAAGACAACCACATATGCTCAGCATTCTTTCCATGCATCACTACAAATATTACCCTGATGGGCCCGGATATAAAAATGTGGAAAAGGACACATCCTGTATGTGAGCATTGGAATTTTTGGTCTGCAGTATCTATTAAGTATTTCAGTCTAATGTCTTTACAACCACAGTTTAATCCCCGTAAACATATAGAAAGTGCATATGCAGAATGTGCTTATAACAGTGCCCCTGTGTTCAATGGTACAGATGGAAGCTTTAAGAGCCAAGACCCTATAATGTGTTGCTTAAATGGATCTCAAATATATAACCGGGGATGATGGGCCAACAGTATACAAGTGTTATCTATTGATGTGCCTGACCGCACTTGCAATCATATTATAAAGATACTGAAGGAATTCATTACTTGCTTCCTGTTATAAATTCAGGACTTCATTTAGCTCCATTCTTCTTCTCTTAACCAGGAATAAACTGTCTCACAGGTTCAAATCCAGTAAAAGTAGATTCTCTTCATTCATCTGAGTGGAATATTGGAAGTTCGACATGAGATAGAAAGAAAATACAAAATGATGATATTATTTGATGTCATTAAATGATGACATTTGAAGTATTTTTCCTTTTCCTGGTCTTGTAAGTAAACTTCAGTATCCTGTTTGAACATGAGATGTCAGTGAAAGACTTTGCTATGTTCTTCAATGGCAATTAATAGGTCAACAAGCTTTTATTATACAACAACTTCCAATTCAATTCAATAAAAATTTATTGATCCCCTACTATGTGCCAGGCACTTTGTGCCAGTCATGGGCGACTTTTTGAAATTAAGTGTCATGCGGTTGGAACAATAAATAGGTAAGTACAGTGAAGTACCTGAAGTAGAGTAGTATATAATGAAACTAACCAGGTAGGATACAATTAAAATGCTAAGGGTTTGGAGCTTGCCCGCTGGCATCTCTCACCTCTCAGATATCCACTCCAAGCCCTCAAGGTCCTCAGAGAGGTACCAGGAAAACATATGGGCAAGGTGGATATCGAGCTGAACTCTGGTGAAGCAGCTAGGGGCCCTTCTCCCTATTTCCCACTGAGGAAAAGACTGGGATTAGGTCTAGCTGCTCCAGCTAACTCTATATCCAAAGCTCCCCCAAAGCTGTTGTTGGCAGTGCTGGTGGAGGGGTTCAGTTTGCTTTTAACCTAACCCCACAGTCCTAACTGAAGATGCCCAGTACCCCTAGCTCTATGGGGAACCTGACCACCAGCTTCTGGGGAGTGCCTTCCCAGGGACCTTCAGTCCATGAAGCTTGGCTGTCAGAGGAAGAAGAAGCCAAGGTTTAAGTCAGGCAGCCTCTCTTGGCAGGCAAGAGAGAACTGCTTTCAGGGTCTGGATCTGTGGATCACTGGCTCTGTGCCCTCCCCTTAAACCCAGCCACCTTTTTCTCAAATGAGTAGTTTGGACCAGATGACCTCTGAGGTCTCTTTAACCTTCCACCTACCCAAACCACAATGCTATTCAGACTCTACTCCCACATCTATACATCCTCTCTCCACCCCTGCCATGTTAGTAAACCCTGCTAATCTCATCTTTTTTCATGTGAGAGCCTCCATTTAGGAAGCTCTGCACTTATTCTAATCCCAATGATGGGAATAAAACCCATGTCTCTTCCTAGACCTGCCTCCTGAAGCAGAGGTGACCTCACCCCATCCCAGAAGGACTGCCAGATATCAGAGCCCAGGGGAGAGTGCAAGGGCAAGGTCCAAAAGGGACCAGATGTGGACTGTTTCCCTACCATGGGAAGGAGTCTTGGGGTCTGGGGCATAGATTTCCTGGCCACTTGTCTCCCATGATTAGGACCACGGGCCTTCCTGGCCTTTGGGCTTGTCTTCTGGCATCATTCACCTCACAGATATCCACTCCCAGCCCTGGAGGTCCTCAGGGAGCTACCAGGCAAAGGGCACAAGGTGGATCCCCCTCTGGCCGCTGGCCAGTGACCTCAGCAACCACTTTAGTGAGGCAGAAGTCTCCCTCCCGCAACAGCTGCCCATCCCTCCACTGTCTCCCAATAGGCAACCCCCTCACCCCTCTGCCTGGAGTCAGCATCAGTCCCCCCTACACTCTTTCAGGCTCGTTTTCCCCTCCTCCACTGCCCCTACAAGTGGCTAGAGCTGCCAGCGGGGTTTCCTGACAGTGGCCATTCCAGGAGTAAGCCACGGAGAGAGGGACCCTAGGGACCAGGACCGATGCCCAGTGACCCTCTGCTGTTTATCCAGATGTCCCTCTGTTCCCCTCTTCAAAACCAGTGGGCTTTATATATTCTTATCCCTGAGTGCTTAAATTTTTCCTTTTTATATTCAAGTCAGCAGTAATCTTCCTCTCTCTCTCTTTCTCTCTCTCTCATGCCGAATGACTCTTTATAACCCTAAAAACATGAGATTATACACACACATACACATATATATATACAAATATGCACATATATATATATATATACATTTTATATATGTATGAGTGTATGTATGTGTATACAGAGAGAAAGGGGGGGAGAGGATTGTATCATCCTATTTACAGGAAAGAAATTGTATATTTCATTTAGAGATGTTCTCTCTCTTCATCTATATGTATTCATATATAAGACTATAGTGTACTTCCTATAGATTACAACTTATTAAGTGTGTAAATGAATATATAAATAATATAAGAGAGCTCATACATATGAAAACAGAGAGTATATTCATACATATAAGTACTCAAGTTCTCTCTTCATTCCTATGTGCAAAAAGTCACGGTTTTAAAAAATCATTTCTATCACTTACACATTTTATCTCCTCGTGAATATTCATGATCATTCTCTCTATTCTTACTTATATGAATAGTCACATATTCACTGTCAATTTACATGGGTATCCATATTTTCTCTATACATTTTTTTTACTCCAAGATCTATGATCCTTCATGGCAGTAGCTGCTAGGTCTTGTATAAGCCTTATTATAGCTCCATGATATTTAAATTGCTTTCTTCTTTTTTCTTCCAAAATTTTCTCCTTTCCCTGCAAGCTTTAAAACTTGACTTTGCTATTCCTCTAAGTTTTCTCCTGAAATTTCTTTCAGGTGGTGATCAGTGGATATTTTTTTTTCTTTTTCTAATTTGCCTTCTTTTTTTAGAGCTTCACAGAAATTTTCTTTGATAATTTTTCTTTTACTATTGCATCAAGATTCTTTTTTTCATATTTTTCAGGTCCCACTATGCTTACATTATTTCTCCTGGAACTGTTCTCTAGATCAGTTGTTTTTCTAAAGGGACATTTCACTTTCACTTTTATTTTTTCAATCTTTTGGTTTTGTTTTATTATTTCTTCATGTCTTAGAATGTCATTAGCTTCCCTTTGCCTAATTCTAGTTTTCAAGGAATTATATACTTTCTTAAGTTTTTGGCTCAGTTTCTTTTCATAATTTTCTTGATTTTCTTGTATTGCTCTCATTTTTTCTAATTTTTCCTTAATCTTTTATATCTGAATTTTATTCCTGTTAACTTCTTCCAAGAACTCTTTTTGTGCTTGGGATCACTTGATGTTCCTCATTGAAAGAGAAGTGGCATGTTTAGGTCCATTATCTTCCTCTGAAATTGAACTCAGATATTCTCTAACCCCATAGTAACTATCCATGGTTGGCTTCTTTAGTCTTTGCTTACTCACTTTTCATTCATTCCTTCCTTCATTCCTTCATTCAGTTAGTTAGTTAGTTTTTAGCAGCTATTAGTGTAACCAAGTTCTAGTCCCAAGGTATGGGGAATGATGCCACAAGCCTCAGGTCCTTATTAACGTTATTTTCTGAGGTCTGTATCTGGCCCCAACCCTGGCCTCTCCTTTCCACTCCTAGGCCATGGTTAGGGCCCCCAACCACACAGTACCACAAATGATCTTGCTCCCTGAGGTGCGTCCAGTGGCTACAACCTAAAGCTGTCCTCTCTGCCCTGGAAATGAAACCAGGGACTTTGCTCTTTTGCAAGTTCCCACAGACAATAGTGTCCCTGTCCCTCACTACTGCACTCACCAGTTATGTGCTAGCTCTTTTCCTTGTAGCCACAGCCCAGGACAGGTCAGCATAGCTGTGCCTGGTGGCCCTCAATAATGGAAGGTCCTTCAATCTTTTCCTACTCAGGGTTTAGACTCCCACACTGTCTGGGAGGTGAAAGTTTCTAAGGCTGAAGCTGCCTTTCAATCCAGCTACCCCTAGGGCTTTTGGTTTCTTGATTCAGCAGAGTGGGCCTAGAGGTGTTTGCATTTCACTCAGGCCTGAGCTCTGTCTCCAGAGGTCAGGTCTTTCCTGGGGTCTTCTCAATTTGTCTTAGGAAGAGCACTGCTTTACTCCACATTTATTTCTGCTATTCTAGGGTGATGTTCTGCCTTTTTGTGAAGGAAATTGGAGAGTGGAAAGTTTTTCACCTACTTCCCATCTTCCCAGAATCCTCTCCCCATTTTTGCTTTTTCATTCAATTACTCCAGGATCACTCCAGGATCCAGGATCCAGTAGACTACATTTGTACCATATACACCCCAGGTTCTTCCAGAAGTCAGATGGTCAGAGGAATAGCTGGGTCTTAACTGGCTTTGATGGATCAAAGATCTTAGGCAACTGTATCAATAGAATTGACCTCACTTCCACTCCCTTATTTGGAAGATCTCTAGCACAAACTGTGTGAGCTTAGGAAAATTCCTTTCCAGCAATGATATTCAGTGTTCTGAAGACCCTCCCAGCTCATTCTCTAATTGTTTAAGATCACCCTCCCCTGACAATCCCCAACACACACAGAAGTGGATGGGGACTACATTACTTTTCGGGGAAGGAAAGAAGGGTTCTAGCATGTCTCAAGTCATCAATGTGGCCAAAAACATCCCAATCCAAATATAATTTGACTCCAGAGCCCCCCAGTCTGTCTGGTACATGAGCAATCAGTATCATCCTGCTGGTTTAGATACACTAACTTTGCACTAAGGGAAGATTTTTGAAGGAGTCTACCCAGAAAATCTGCCCACAGAGCTGCTCCTGTGTGAACCAGGCTGGGCGGAGAGCATAAAGTCCAATTCAGAGTCTCTGGGAAGAGAAAATTGTCTGGGCTGATTGAGAGAAGGAGCAGTGAGCAGACTTGGGGAAAGGCTTCAAAAGTGGAGAGGAGAAAGCAAGTTAAGGAGGAGATTATCATTGATTACTTATCCATTTGCTTACCTGATCAATCAAATTGATTGATTAATACCAGCCTCATCCTATTTTTCTTGTTGGTTTCCTTGATTTACCTGATTTGTGACCTGTCCCATTGTTGTTGTTCTTCTCCTTCCTTCTGGAAGAGGCCCAATGATATCAGGAAGGTGATGTCTTGACCCACAAGTGAATTGGATTTAAATGAGCCAGGACTGTGCAAAATCACCAGTCTCACTGTCTCCTCCAGAGCCATCTGAGTCTAGTGTCAAGATATAAATCAGG
This sequence comes from Trichosurus vulpecula, assembly GCF_011100635.1. Lineage (NCBI taxonomy): Eukaryota > Metazoa > Chordata > Mammalia > Diprotodontia > Phalangeridae > Trichosurus > Trichosurus vulpecula. Next base: position 1,033,290 of record NW_023494380.1, read on the forward strand.
GTGACTGGAGATAGCCCCAAATGCAGTGGGAGGCCTGTCCCATTATTTCACCCCTGGCAACTGTTCCTCACCTTTCCATGAGGTTAGCATTGAGGATATGAATATGCCTGGGGCACCCCTGGTCTAAGTCTTCCAGGGAACTCTACCACAAAAGCAGAATACAGTAGTGAGATGGACCCAGGTGGTTACTTCAGCAGAGAACCTTCTGGTATGCTGGGTTTGTGACCCAGTAATATCTGATGGACAGGTGCAAGGTTTTCCATTTAACTCTACCCAGGGAGCTCCTCCACACAGAAAAACCCCCAACCCCCATCCTTTCACCAGAGGAATATTTAACATGGGGCTTATGATTACTGAGTGAAGAGTCAAACAAACAAGATTTCAGCCCACCATCTGATGGTTGATCAACAAGCCCCCTGGGGTGGAGAGAGAAGTTTTGGATGCAATTAGCTGATTAAATGGCACTGAACTCACACTTTGCAAGTTCTCATATACAAATAGCATCTCCAAAATACTAAGCAGTGTCACAGACCGATGTGGACCCTTCCCTCCACTCATGCTTCCTCTTTAGCTTGGGGGAAGTTAGCACCAGAAATTAAGTGCTGTCCTTATGGTTGCACAAGCATTCCCTCCCAGCTCCACACCTAGAATGGCTTCTGTTATACAAGGCCGTTAGGCTTAAGGCTTAATTATTTCCAGGTGTAATATGAATAAGTGGCTGAAACTCTCCCAGAGGCTTTCCCATGGTTCACAGTTCTAATTCCACCTTCCTGAGTAGGCCTTCTTGGTTAATACTGAGGGACCTCTGTATTGCTATATATCTATATTCCCTAGCTGAATTGCTGTTGTCTGTCCATGTCCTCCTCTGCTGTATTTTCTCATGTTCCAGACTCAACAAAACATTTTAAGACATTCTGGTGTAGTTGGATGCAATAAGCAATGCATCACCCAGTGTCTCCTCTCAGTTTCTTTGACACCTCTCTTCCTGGCCACTAGCTCTACGCCATGATCCACACTTTCCTCAAACCCCATATCCAATCAGTTGCCAAGTTTTGTCATTACCACCTGCTCAGAGTATCTTCCATCCACTGCCTCTCCACTCACAAAACCTTATTATTTCTTACCTGGACTATATCTAATTGCCTACTAATTGGACTTCCCATGTCAGGTTTTCCCCCCTCTCTGATTCACTCAATAGCCAAAGGGATATTCCAAAAGCCCTGGTCAATCAGTCTGTTCAATAAACTCCAGTGGCTCCTCAGTACATCTAGAATCAAATACGGACACCTCTGTTTATCATTTAAAGCACTCTCAACCCTAGCTACATCCTACCTTAGCCCAGGACAGCCTGGATGGTGACTGGGTGAGGTCTATCGCACACGGAGCTGGGAGCAGAGGGGATCAGAGCCTACCGTGGGCGGAAGCAGGACCAAGCACACCAAGAGCTGGGTGGAACAGGGCCTAGTGCCATGAATCAGGGAGCTGCAGCAGTTACCAGACTTCTCAACACACAAACACCAAAGACAACACAGAAGATTAGTGGGAAAAACTGCTGGGGACAGAGTGAAAAGAGTTCACGGTTCAGCCACCGCCCTGGAGGCGGCAGAGGTGGTGCAGCTACAGAACTACAGCTGCAGTTGCTTCTGGTCCCAGGCCCACCTGGTGGGAGGAATTAAGTGGCTGATCAGAGCAGGAGTGCAGAGCCTGCTTAAGATCTGAATCAGGTCTGGGTTGGCGATTCTTGGGGAAGGAGGAGTGCTGGTGTGGCAGAGTTGGCTGTATAGAAATAGCTCTGAAAACAACAGTGCATCCCCTCAAGCTTGGAACAAAGTACTCTTTACTCTACAAGCAGTCATACCCCGATGAAAAACTCAAGGGTCAAGTAAATTGGCTGGGAACATGGCCAAGCAGAGAAAATGGACTCAGATTCAGTCTCAGACTTTGGAATCTTTCTTTGGTGACAAAGAAGACCAAAACATACAGACAGAAGAAGTGGACAAAGTCAAAGAGCCTACATCAAAAGCCTCCAAGAAAAACATGAACTGGTCTCAGGTCATGGAGGAGCTCAAAAAGGATGTGGAAAAGCAAGTTAGAGAAGTAAAGGAAAAATTGTGAACAGAAATGAGAAGGATGTGAGAAAACCATGAAAAACAAGTCAATGACTTGCTAAAGGAGACCCAAAAAATACTGAAAAAATACTGAAGTAAACAAAACCTTAAAAAATAGACTAACTGAAATGGCAAAAGAGCTCCAAAAAGCCAATGAGGAGAAGAATTCCTTGAAAGGCAGAAGTAGCCAAATGGAAAAGGAGGTCCAAAAGACCACTCAAGAAAATACTACTTTAAAAATTAGATTGGAGCAAGTGGAAGCTAGTGACTTGATGAGAAATCAAGATATTATGAAATAGAACCAAAGGAATGAAAAAAATGGAAGACAATGTGAAATATTTCATTGGAAAAACCACTGACCTGGAGAATAGAACCAGGAGAGATAATTTAAAAATTATTGCACTACCTGAAAGCCATCACCAAAAAAAGAGCCTAGATATCATCTTTCAAGAAGTTATCAAGGAGAACTGCCCTGATATTCTAGAACCAGAGGGCAAAATAGAAATTGAAAGAATCCACAGATTGCCTCCTCAAATAGATCCCCAAAAGAAAACTCCTAGGAATATTGTCGCCAAATTCCAGAGCTCCCAGATCAAGGAGAAAATACTGCAAGCAGCCAGAAAGAAACAATTTGAGTATTGTGGAAACACAATCAGAATAACACAAGATCTAGCAGCTTCTACATTAAGGGATCGAAGGGCTTGGAATACGATATTCCGGAGGTCAACAGAGCTAGGATTAAAACCAAGAATCACCTCCCCAGCAAAACTGAGTATCATGCTCCAAGGCAAAATGTGGATTTTCAATAAAATAGAGGACTTTCAAGCTTTCTCAGTGAAAAGACCAGAACTGAATAGAAAATTTGACTTTCAAACACAAGAATCAAGAGAAGCATGAAAAGGTAAAAAAGAAAAAGAAATCACAAGGGACTTACTGAAGTTGAACTGTTTTGTTTACATTCCTACATGGAAAGATGATGTGTATGATTCATGAGACCTTGGTATTAGGGTAGCTGAAGGGAATATGCATACGTATATATGTATGTATGTATATATATATATATATATATATATTATATGTGTGTGTATATGTGCATATATATATACATACATATATACATACATATATATATACATATATATATATATAGAGAGAGAGAGAGAGAGAGAGAGAGAGAGAGAGAGAGAGAGGGCACAGGGTGAGTTGAATATGAAGGGATGATATCTAAAAAAAATCAAATTAAGGGATGAGAGAGGAATATATTGAGAGCGGGAAAAAGGGAGAGATAGAATAGGGTAAATTATTTCGCATACAAGTGGCAAGAAAAAGCAGTTCTGTAGGAAGGGAAGAGGGGGCAGGTGAGGGTGAATGAGTGAATCTTGCTCTCATCAGATTTGACCTGAGGAGGGAACACCATACACACTCAATTGGGTATCTTACCCCACAGGAATGAAGGAGGAAGAAGATAAAAAAAGGGAGGATAATATAGAAGGAAGTGCAGATAAGGAGAGGAGGTAATCAAAAACAAACACTTTTGCAAAGGGACAGGGTCAAGGGAGAAAATTCAATAAAGGGGGATAGGTCAGGAAGGAGCAAAATATAGTTAGTCTTCCACAACACGAGTATTGTGGAAGGTTTTTACATAATGATATGCATGTGGCCTATATTGAATTGCTTGCCTTCTTAGGGAGGGTGGGTGGGAAGGGAAGAGGAGAGAGAATTTGCAACTCAAAGTTTTAAAGACAGATGTTCAAAAACAAAAGAACAATTTTTGCATGCAACTAGGAAATAAGACACACAGGCAATGGGACATAGAAGTTTATCTTGCCCTACAAGAAAGGAAGGGAAAAGGGGATGGGAGGGGAGTGGGGTGACAGAAGGGAGGGATGACTGGGGAATGGGGCAAACAGAATATATGCCATCTTGGAGTGGGTTGGAGGGTACAAATGGGGAGAAAATTCATAATTCAAACTCTTGTGAAAATCAATGCTGAAAACTAAATATATTAAATAAATTAAATAAATAAATTTAAAAAATAAAACAGATTGCACATTGTATTATAAAGCAGCAATCATCAAAACTACTTGGTATTGGCTAAGAAACAGAGTGGTGGAGCAGTGGAATAGGTTAGGTATACAAGACACAGTAGTCAATGTCTATAGTAATCTACTGTTTGAGAAACCCAAAGACCCTGGCTTCTGGAACAAGAACTCACTATTTGACAAAAGCTGCTAGGAAAACTGGAAAAAATGATGGCAGAAACTAGACATAGACCAACATTTTACACTGTATACCAAAGTAAGGTCCAAATTTAGAGATAAAGGCTGATACTATAAGAAAATTAAGAGACCAAGGAACAGTTTACCTGTCAGATTTATGGAGAGTGGAGGAATTCATGACAAAATAAGAGATAGAGAACATTATGAAATGCAAAATGGATGATTTTGATTACATTAGATTGAAATGTTTTTGCACAAACAAAGCCAATGCAACCAAGATTAGGAGCAAAGCCAAAAATTGGGATATTTTAACAAGCAGTGTCTTTGATAAAGGCCTCATTTCTAAAATTTATAGAGAACTGAGACAAATTTATAAGAATTCAAGTCATTACCAAATTGATAAATGGCCAAAAGATATGAACAGGCAGTTTTCAGAGGAAATAATATTTACTACTTACTGACCTAGCATATGTATCCTACACCTAGATATATGTAATACTTCCTTATGTTTATCTTGCCTAACAAGACATTGACCCAGACAGCCTGGATACTTCCAGTGGGACTTAGTGACGGTTCAGGCCTAAAACCACACCTCCATGTAGCCCTCCCCCACACCTTGGGCTATTTCCCAGTGAACTCTGGGTAAGATGTCTGCACAGTAGATACTAAATGTGCATGTTACTTTAAGAACTAATCACTCCCTAATCCCACCCCAAAACACCTAATTAGCATATTTGGCACATTTTACCACAGAATATCCTATATAATCTATACTTGTATCCCCTATAAGGTTGCAGGTTGCCTAAGAACTCTTGCCTGCTGAAAAGCATAATACATCTTTGCCACCTTGACTTAATGAATGCTTGAGATTTTGAATTCATTCCAGATGCCACAATCCTCTCCAGTACTCTGGTCATTGAGGGGTACCCCCTCCCCCCAGTCACCTACCCTCTCTGGGAAATTGTTACATTAATTAGGGTGGGACTTTTTTTTTTACTGTTTTCTCTTTTAGAATGCTAAAGTAATCAATTGCCTTTAATTAAGCCTTACTAGGTGCAAAGCCCCAGGCCCACACCCTTTTGCTGATTAAGTATGAACGCTTTTGGCCCTAAAAAGGGTATATAAACTCAGAGGTTAGCATTTTGTCTGGGGCTCACTCATGGAAAGAGTGTTGATACTCTGGGCAAGCCGTTGTAACTGCCCCCCAGCTTTGCTAACACAGATGGTGGTTTGTATTTGCTCTGTTTATATAACCTATATTTGTAATTTGTATTTGCTCTGAAGTTCAGGTTGTTGGCTTTTCCTCCTGAACTAAGTGAGTTATATATGTATGTTTTGTTTGGGGCCTCTCACTCCCTGGAAGACTGGTGTGTGACTCTGGGCAAGCCATTGTAACTGCACCCTCGGTTTTGCTAACCAAGACCCATTGCTTCTTCTCTGGTAACTGAATTGTGACTTGGTCTGTTTATATTGTCTCTGTTTGCAATTTGTTTATATTTGATCTGAAGTTCTCAGCACTGGTTTTTCCTCCTGAACTAAGTGAATATTTGTATGTTGGATTAAAGTGAGATTGTTAACGCCTTAAAGTTACTTCCTTAGTAAAGTAGATCAAAGAACCTGTGCTGGTAGCTCTTGTTGCTGGACTTGTTGGGTCTTATACCTCAACAGCTGATGCTAGCCATCTTCTTGTTACAGAACTACAGTCTTTGGGTTCCTGTATTCCCGGACTTCATCCCAACCTCAACAGAGAGAACAGAGAACACAAAACATGGAAAGTCTGAGCCAGGAGGTGACTTAGAACATAGGAAATGGAATGTCAGAGCTGTGAGGAGCCAGGAACCTTAGGACATGTAAAGTCAGAGCTGGGAGGGACCAGAGAACACAGAATATGAAAAGTCAGAGCCAGGAGGGGACTTAGAATGTAGGACATGAAATGTCAGGACCGGGAGGGACACAAAAGGCACAGCTGGACAGATGCTTGGAACACGGGTTGTCAGGGTGAAAAGGCATCTCAGAACCTTCTGGGGTTCCTTGGCTGCTCCTGTGGGTCAGCTGTCTCCCTGCAGTTCCAGCCCAGGCACCTGCTTAACTTGGATGCCTCAAGCCCACAACTCCACGTCTCCTACCAACCCACCTTGGCACTGCTGCTGGCCCAGGCCAGGCTCCAGAGCTCCTTGATCAAGAACCAAGAACCTCTCCAACAGCAAGAACTCCACATCATGCCCCAAGAAAAACATTTTATTAATCTACCCTCAAAACTCTGGAGCCCAACTAGAACTAGCTACCTAGCACTTACGTACAGGTGGGGGGCTCAAGCTCCCTCCCAGCTTCTCAGGGTCTTGGTCTCTGCTGCCCCCAGGCCTGGGACCCACTGTAGCCAGGCAGCCCCAGCTCTAGAAAGGTCCAAGCTGACCTTTTGTTTGCCTACACTAAAAAACCCTCAATTCTTAAACAAATATACAGTCACTTTGAATCCACAGGACAGACAAGAGGGGCCTCCCTGCCCCCTTCTCAGGGCTCCCTCAGGCCTTAGGACAGGCCCACAAGGGGCTGGGCCCCTGGCAACTGTGGGGAATGTCAGTCAGCAGAGCTAGTGCACTTAGGGTAATGCAGTTTACACTTTTTTTTAAATAAATTACTTATTTTTATATTTATATTATATATTAATGTATAATTTTATAAATTATATTTATGTTTACTGTTAGTTTTCAATATTCACTTCAAAAAGTTTTAATTTTTCTCCACCTCCCTCCCCTACCTCCTCCCCAAGATGGTGTGCAATCCTATATAGGATCTCATATACATTCTTATTAAACAGATTTTCACATTAGTCATGTTGTATAGAAGAATGAGAATGACTAGGAGGAACCATGAGAAAGAAAAAACAAAACAAAAGAGAAAAAGAGAGCCAACAGTTTGCTTCAATCATGAGTCTTTTGGAGTTGTTTTAGGTGTTTGATCCTGCAGTTTACTCTTGTTGAATATGTCCTAGAGCCTTGGACTGAGGAAGGTCCCAAAGACCTGGTCCATGTCAGGAGGCTGGTAGAACTGACTGATGAGGGTCCCTGGGCAGGAGAGAGTTGGGGTTATGCCAGAGAAGGGGGCTCACAAGGAGATGTCAGCCAAGTCCTAGTGACTCCCCCATCAAGGCTATTCCAAACCTTCCCTTCCCTCCTCAAGCCTCCCACATCACCCACATACCCCGAGACCTCACAGCTGAGAACCTTCCTCCTCCATGCCCCCTTCTCCTCCCCCTCCACTCCTCCTCCTCCCGAAGTTACCCTTCTCTGTTTCTAAGGCCCTCGACCTCAGGCCCCAGGCTCCCCTGTCCTCCCATCTCCCATGAGGATGTTGTCCTCCTACTCAGTAAGGCCAAGCCCTCTCCAGAGGCCCTGATCTCAGCCCTTTTTCTCTAGTCTTTTCCCCTCTCCACTGGGGCTGCTTCTCAGGTCCCCCAATCCTTCAATCTCCCCAAGAGAGCCCACCCTGCTACGTTTCTCTTCCCCTCCCTCTGCCCAACTCCTTTAAAAAGCCAGACTCTCACTGCCCCCTTCCTCTCCTCAGCTCTGCAATCTGGCTTTCACCTCATCATTCAACCCCAGCTGTCCCCAGGAATGTCCTAACCGCCAAAGCAAAGAATCCTTCCCTGACCCGCATCCCTCTTGAGCTCTCTGCAGCTGAGAGCACTACTAGGAACCTTCTCCTCTCCTTCTCCTTCTCAGCCTTCTCTGTTGAGTCTATGTCCAGATCATGCCCACTAACCACAGGTATCCCCAGGGCTCTGTCCTGGGCCCCCTTATCCTTTCCTCTATACGATCTCCTTGGGTGACCTCCTCAGCTTTCAGGAGTTCAACTACCACCTCTATGTGGATCACTCCCAAAGCTATATGTCCAGACCTCACATTTCTCCTGAGTGCCAGCCCCAAATCACAAACCGCACACTGGATACTTCAAACTGGATGTCCCATAGACACCTCAAACTCAGAATATCCAATATCCAGAATTATCTCTCTCCTCTTGTCTACACTTCCCTCTTACTGCTGAAGGCACTGCCACCCTGCTCATGAGCTCAGTGTTACCCAACTCCTCCCTCCCTCTCATCCCACATGGCCTATCAATAGCCACACCTTATACTTTCCTTTTCCACCGTATCTGACATCAGTCCTGCCATGGCTGCCTCTCACTTGCACTAGCACAGCACCCTCCCAAATTGTCTCCTGCCTCAAGCCGCACCCCACCACCACCCATCCTCCACATGACTACAAAGGGATTTTTCTAAATCCCAGCAGGGATGACCACATCCCTCCCCTCCTTGGCCCCCAGATCAAATACGAACTTCTGTTGGCATATAAAGCCCAAGCTTCCCAACTTGCCCCCAGACTACCTTTCTAGACTTGTTAGATGTTGCTCTCCTTCTGTATACTCTGGTCCAATCTAATGGGTAACTCGTTTGTAAAGAGGTGAGAGTATACACTTACCTTGGGCCCAAGCAGGAATATGCTTTTGGCCCTGGGTCTCATCATCTGTGCAGTCCTCACTATTCAGATCCATCCTGTAGTTGTCTGGATTGATCTTGGGGCCCCCCATGGGGTCCTGTGGGGTCTTTTTATAAGCACTGCAAACCAGACTCCAAAGAAGAAAGGAAAACCCTTCATGGCACACTGGAGGGCACCTTGGATTTCCATAGCTGAAAGGACCCTTTGAAATGATCCTGTCCAAACCGCCACCCCACTCCACCAGACTGATGAGGGAGACTGAGGTCCAGAGTGGCCACAGGCCAGGACTAAGACTCAGGATATGTCTCCACCTCTCTGAGGCTCAGTTTCTTAACTTGTAAAATATGGGCAATCCACACTCTGCCTCTCACACAAGGTTGCTGGGAGTCTCAGAGGACAGGATGTTTACAGAGACAGTTATGTCAGCAGAAGTTACTGTTTGTGAGGCATCTGTCTTGTGCCTGGCAGAGCCCAAAGTCTCGTTTTCTGGGAATGTGTGGATCTCTCCTCCATAAGCCAGCCCTGGGTAGTGGAGCACCATCATCTCCTCATGGACCAAGTACCCAATCACTGAGGACAATTGAGGAGGAAGAGGGAGACAGGCTCATCTCAATGTGAGTAGCTAAACCCAAGATAATACTTCTGAGGGGCAGGGAGCCCTTGGCCTTGACGGTATGCTGATGGGAAAAAGCTGACCGTCAGTACACCGCATGGAAACTGGAGTCTGGTCCTGGCCACCACAACCAGTGGGAACTGAGGCACGGCCCGGGCTGAGGCGAGCCTGCAGAGCTTGGCGAATGTGCGGCTGGCGGGGAGCCAATGGCTGCCCAGGCTGTTTCATAAAGGAGGCTTTCCCTCCTTCCTGAGTTCCTCTTGGAGAATCCTCCCAAGGCCTTCTTTCCCTGCTCCTCCTCCAGGTTCACAGAAGGTTGGGGAAATTCAGGGCTTCAGAGCTGGAAAATACTGTGGAGGTCATTAAGTCCATCCCCCTGCCCCATTTTGCAGAAGTGACCCTTGGGGCCCAGAGAAGCTAAGAGATCACATGGTAGATGCTCCACACTGATAGCTGAACCCCAATCCAGTGTTCTCTCACTGTTTTGTCATCCGCCCCCATTGGTCTCAGACATAGCCTTGGTCTGTAGCTGACCATGGAGCTGACCATGCCAACACATCAAACAATCCAATTTTGAAGGGTGGCAGATAGGGCTAGACAGTAGCTCACACGAAAAGGACACAGGGCTTGTAGGGGACAGAAAGCTTAGGGTGGGTCAGCTGAATGACAGAGCACTCCAGAAAGCCAGGGAGAGAGTTGACAATGACCCGAGAGAGGGCCCTGGGCAGGGCTTCCAAAAATAAGGAGGAGGCACTGGTGCTTCTGGCCTCTGCCACCCTCTCAGGCTCAGGCTACACCCACAAGCTTGACATTGATAAGCTAGACAGTCCCCAGAAATAGGCAATCCAATGCCAAAGGACCTGGGACCACTGAGCTAGGACGAGAGAACACTGAGAGGCAACATATTGGGGCTGTCTCTTCATGTCTGTGCAGGGTGAGCACCCAGATGAGGCCACTGAGTGCAGAGTCAGGGGCATCTGGACACCTCCTGCACTCAGAGCTGTCCAAAAACACAATGGGCTGGCTTACCACCTAAAGGGTTTCCCTGACCTTGGGAGGTACACAACCAGATGACCATTTGTACCAAGCACTGGAAAAGGACTCAGGGTGGCCTTGGCTAGTGGCCTAAGAGCCTTCTAGGAGCCTGCCTTTCTGTAGCTCTGGCCAGGTCACACCTCCTAGCCCCTGTAAGGCCTTGCCAGGTAAGAAGGGGGGAGGGGAGCAAGGAAGCCGCAGATGGGCCCTCACGTGTACACCCACTGTTACATTCAAGAATTTGTTACTGAGGACTTCCAGGAGCCAAGATGGCAAAGTAAGCAGGAAGTCTCTCTTACCCTCCATTATTGACCTTGAGAAACCCTCAGATTATCACCCCAGGAAAAATCCTGGAACAGTGGATGCAATAGAAGGCAGGGGTGAAGCAGTCATTTAGCTCAGGAGGCTAGCGGGATTAATGAGAAAGGTCCCTCTTGCTATAGCTGAAGGGGATGAGTACAGGATGTGTGGCATTCTGGCAAGCCAGCAGCAAGCCCCACCTCAGCAGATGATAGCTCCGTCATAGAAATCTAACTTGTCCTATAGGCAGTAGGAGAGGAAAGGAAGAAGAAAAGGAGGGGATAGAATAGAGGAAATGAGTAGAAAAGGAAAAAGGAAAAAAAGGGAGGGGGCTGTTAGAGGGGAGAGCAGATGGAGGGAGGTGGTGGTCAAAAGCAAAACTCCTTTGAGTAGGGGAAGGGATAAAGGGGAAAGAAAAGCATAAATAGGGGGAAATAGGTTGGAGAGAATAGTAATAGTAATCAGAACTGTGAATGTGGATGGGACGAACTTTCCCATAAAACAGAAGCAGATATCAGAGTGGATTAAAAATCATAGTCTTACAATATGTTGTTTACAAAAAACACATCATAAACAGGGCAGGATACACACAGGGTAAAGGTAAAAGGCTGGAGTAGAATATATTATACTTCAGCTGAAGTAAGAAAAAGCAGGGGTAGCAATCCTAATCTCAGACAAAGCAAAAACAAAAGTAGACCAATTAAAAGAGATAAAGAAAGAAACTACATCGTACTAAAAGGCACCATAGAAAATGAAGCACTATCGTTACTAAAAATATATGCACCAAGTGGTATAGCATTCAAATTCTTAGAAGAGAAGTTAAGGGAGGAACAGGAAGAAACAGACAACAAAACCATACTAGTGGGGGATTTCAACATCCCCCTCTCTTAACTAGATAAATCTAACCACAAAATAAGCAAGAAAGAAGTTAAGAAGGTGAACAGAATTTAAGAAACGTTAGATGTTTCCCCAATTCATAAATGGTTAAAGGATTTGAACAGGCAATTTTCTGAGTAAGAAATCAAAGATATCTATAGTAATATGAAAAAATACTCTAAATCACTGTTGATTAGAGAAGTGCAAATGAAAACAACTCTTAGCTATGACATCATACCTATCAAATTGGCTAACATGACAAAACAGGAAAATGATAAATGTTGGAGAAGATGTGGGAAAATTGGAACACTATTGCATTCTTGGTGAAGTGGTGAACTGATCCAACTATTTTGGTGAAGAATTTGGAACTATGCCCAAAGGGCCATAAAAATGTGTATACCCTTTGACCCAGCAATGCCACTTCCAGGGCATCCCATACAAATGGGTAAAGGACCCACATAAACAAAAATATTTATATCAGCTTTTATGTGGTGGCCAAGAACTGGAAGCTGGGGAATGGCTGAACAAGTTGTGGTATATGAATGTAATGGAATACTATTGTGCTATAAGCAATGATGAGCAAGAAGCCTTCAGAAAAACCTGGAAAGACTTATATGAACTGATGCTGAGTGAGTGGATCACAACCAGGAGAACATTGTACACAGTTACAGATGCATTGTGCGAAGACTGATTTTGATAGACTTACCTTTCTCAGCAACGCAAGGATCTAAGACAACCCCAAGAGACTCACCATGGAAAATGCTATCCACATCCAGAGAAAGAACTTTGGAGTCTGAATGAAGATGGAATCATACTATTTGCTCTCTTTCTTTTTTTTTCTTTCCCGTAGTTCATTCCTCTGGTTATAATTCTTCTTTACAACATGACTAATGTGAAAGTATGTTTAATATGAATGTATATGTAGAGCCTATATCAGATTGCATGCTGTCTTGCAGAAGGGGGAGTGGAGGAGGAGAAAATGTAAAACTCAAAAGCTTGTGGAGCTGAATCTTGTAAACTAAAATAGATAGACAGATATTAAGTTAGATATGGTAGACCTCTGGAGGAAATTGAATGGGGATAGAATGGAATATACCTTTTCCACAGCGGTACATGGCACCAAACAAAAATTGACCATGTACTATGGCATAGAAACCTCACAATCCAATGCAGAAAGGCAGAAAATATTAAATGCATCCTTTTCAGATCATGGTGCAATAAAATGACATGTAATAAAGGTCCATGGAAAGACAGACTAAAAGGTAATCTGAAACTAAATAATCTAATCCTAAAGAATGAGTGGGTTAAACAACAAATCACAGATACAATCAATAATTTCATCCAAGAGAAGGGCAATAATGAGACAACATACCAAAACTTATGGGATGCAGATCAATGAACTGGGCACACAACTAAAAAAGCTAGAAAAAAATTAAAAATTGCCAAGTCAATACCAAATTAGAAATACTGAAAACCAAAGGAGAGATTAATAAAATTGAAATCTATGAGAACTATTGAACTAATATAAATAAAACCAAGAGATGGTTTTATGAAAAATCCAATAAAATTGATAAACCTTTGGTTAATTTGATTTGAAAAAAGAAAGAAAACCAAATTACCAGTATCAAAAATGAAAAGGGTGAATTTGCCACCAAAAAAGAGGAAGTGAAAACAATAATTAGGAATTATTTTGCCCCACTTTTGCCAATAAATTTGACAATCTTAGTGAAATGGATGAATATTCACAAAAATATAAATTGCCCAGATTAACAGAAGAGGAAGTAACATACTTCAAGACCTCTGTCTCAGAAAAAAGGAACATGAACTAGCCCTCAATGAATTCACTAGGAAAATATCTCCAGGGCCAGTTAGATTTACAAGTGAATTCTATCAAACATTTAAAAAACAATTAATTCCAATACTATATGGACTATTTGGTAAAATAGGCAAAGAAGGAATCCTACCAAATTCTTTTTATGACACAAATATGGTATTGATAACTAAAATGGGAAGAGGCAAAACAGAGAAAGAAAATTATAGACCAATTTTCCTAACGAGTATAGATGAAAACATTTAAATAAAATATTACCAAAAAGGTTATAGCAACTTATCAAGAGAATAATACACTATGACCAGGTAGGAATTTATACCAGGTGGTTCAGCATTAGGAAAACTATCAGCATAATTGATCCTATCAACAATAAAACTAAGAGAAACCATATGATTATCTCAATGGATGCAGAAAAAGCTTTTGACAAAATACAACACCCATTCTTATTAAAAAAAAAAATACTAGAGAGCATAAGAATAAATGGAGCCTTCCTTAAAATGATAAGTAGCATCTACCTAAAACCATCAGCAAGTATTATATGTAATGGGGATAAGCTAGAAGCATTTCCAATAAGATCAGCGGTGAAACACGGATGTCCATTATCACCACTGTTATTCAACATAGTAGTAGAAACTTTAGCTTTAGAAATAAGAGAAGAAAAAGAAATTGAAGGAATTAGAATAGGCAAAAAAGAAACAAAGCTATCCCTATTTGCAGATGATATGATCATATACTTAGACAAACCTAGAGAATCAAGTCAAAAACTACTTGAAATATAAAAGAGGAAAGAAAAAGCTCTTACAATGTAGGGGAAGAGTGGGGAGGGGAGATGGAATGAGTGAACCTTAATCTCATCTGATTTTGCTTAAGGAGGGAATAACATACACACTCAATTGGGTATGGAAATCTATCTTACCCTACAAGAAAGTAGGGCGAAAGCGGATAAGAAAGGTTGGCATAACTGAAGGGAGGAGAAATGGGAGGAGGGGGTAATCAGAAGCAAACACTTTTGAGGAGGGACAGGGTCAAAGGAGAAAACAGAATAAATGGGGAATAGGATAGGATGGAGGAAAATATAGTTAGCCTTTTATAACATGACTGTTATGGAAGTTTTTTGCATGATTACACATGCATAACCTATTTCAAATTGCTTGCTTTCTCAGTGAGGATCAGTGGGGAGGGAGGAAGGGTGGGAATGTGGAACTCAGAGTTTTAACAAGGAATGTTAAAAATTGTTTACTGGGTAATAAGATATACAGGCAATGGTATTAGAAACCTATCTTGCCTTAAAGGAAAATAGAAGGGAAGGGGATAAGGGGGAGGGGTGGTGATAGAAGGGAGAGCAGATTGGGAAAAGATGTAATCAGAGTACATGCCATCTTGGGGTGGGGGGAGGGGAGAGATGGGGAGAAAATCTGGAACTCAAAATCTTGTGGAAGTGAATGTTGAAAACTAAAAATAAATTAATTAATAAAAAGATGAAAAATAAACTATTTGAAATAATAAACAACTTTAGCAAAATTTCAGGATATAAAATAAACACAGAAATCATTGGTATAGCTACAGATATATATACATTGGTATATCTACAGAATACTAACAAAGCTCAACAGCAAGAGATAGAAAGGGAAATTCGATTTAAAGTTACTGTAGACATCATAAAATATTTGGGAGTCTACCTGCCGAAACAAACCCAGGAACTATATGAACATAATTAACAAACGCTTTTCACATTAATAAAGTCAGAGCTAAATAACTGGAGAAACAGCAGTTTCTTGTGGGTAGGCTGAGCTAATATAATAAAAATGACAATTCTACCTAAATCGATTTACTTATTCAGTGCCATACAATCAAACTACCAATAAAATTATTTTATAGAGCTAGAAAAAAATACCAAAATTCATCTGGAAGAACAAAAGATCCAGAATATCAAGCTGATTAATGAGACAAAATGCAAGGGAATGTGGCCTAGCCATACCAGATCTTAAAGTGTATTATAAAGCAGCAATCATCAAGATTACTTGGTACTGGCTAAGAAATAGAGGGGTAGATCAGTGGAATAGTTTAGGTACACAAGACACAGTAGTCAATGATTATAGTAATCTACTGTTTGATAAACCCAATGACTCCAGCTTCTGGGAAAAGAACTCACTATTTGACAACAACTGCTGGGAAAACTGGAAAATAGTATGGCAGAAACTGGGCATAGACCAACGTCTTATACCATACACCAAACTAAAGTCAAAATGGGTACATGATTTAGATGTAGAGGCTGATGCTATAACCAAATTAAGAGAGCAAGGAAGAGTTTACCTGTCAAATCTATGGAGAATGGAGGAATGACCAAACAAGAGATAGAGAATATTATGAAATGCTATCCACATCCAAAGAAAGAACTTGGGAGTCTGAATGCAGATGGAAGCTCGCCTTTTCTTTTGTTGTTTTGTTTAGTTTCTTCTTTCTCATAGTTTTTCCCACTGGTTCTACTGCTTTGTAACATGACTAATGTGAAAATAGGTTCAATATGAATGTATATGTAGAGCCTATATCAAATTACATGCCATCTTTGGGTGGGGGAAGGGGAGAGATGGGGAGAAAGTTTGGAATTCAAAATCTTAAGGAAGTGAACATTGAAAACTAAAAATAAATAAACTAATTTGTAAATAAACACACACACACACACACACACACACACACACACACACACCAATTTGTTACTGACCCCAGCAGCAGCTGCAATGTCCTTGGCCTTCTTCTGCTCCTCTGTCAGCTCCTTCTGCTCCTGGAGCTGACACTCCTCCTGGGGCCAATAAAGCACATGTGAGCCCTGGAAATCTCCCCGAAGGCACTGCCCTCCACCTCCTGCACCATTCCCAGAAAAAGCCTGAGAGACCGGGGTAGCAGCCTCAGAATGGGCCATGGAGAGAAGGGGCATGGCTGCAGCCACAACTAAGGACCTATCAGTACACAGATGAGGAGCCGAGGCCCACCCCAGGGCCCCCCAGTACCTCACCTTCTTCCTCTTCTCCTAGTTCACTCAGTAATCTCTCCTTCTCTTGCCGCTCCCTGAAAACCAAGTGCTCAAGCTCGTCAGGTTACCAACAGGAAGGGGATCCAGAGGGCTGATCCTGACCCAAAGCCCACCCCACAGCACCACCTGCCACTATCCCCAGGGCTCAACAGATCACTCTCCACCTGCTGTTGGAAATAGGACTCAGGATTTAAAAAGGGGAGAAACAGCATCAGGAAGGAAGCCAGTAGAATGTAAGCTCCCAGATGGCAGGGCCTGGTTTGTTCCTGTCTCTGTACCCCTAGTACCTAGAAACAGTGTCTTGTACATAATAGGCACTTAATAAATGCTCAAGTGAACTGTTTTTCCTGTTCTATCTTTTCCAAGGACATTTGCAAACATTCTTCTCCTAGAAGAAAGGTGTAATGTAAGTGTCTAAGCCCTTGTATCTCTCTCCAGCACTACATACATTCCAGCCAATATTCCAAGCTGGGACATCTGGTGATGGAGCTGGGAGTAGGCACCGGCTCCTGCCAGAGCACCCCTCCCTCTACAGGCCTCTAAATAGGCCCCAGGGCTTAGGCTCTCAGCTGATGCACTTGGAAGACCTCACAGAGATGGTTCAGAGATCAAATGAGACCCAGCATCAAGTGCTTTGAAATCAAATGAAATGACTAACGTAAGAGATGCATAAATATACATGTAAGTATATGGATGTAATTTCATATCTGGACCAGTAATTTCATCAGAGCAGGGAATTTGGTGCAGAAAGTGCCTCACTCAATGCACATGGGGCCACAAGTTACAAATGATGCATGTTAAATGAGTGTGTATGAAGCGATATGTAACCTATGTAACCTGTCTTTTCCTCATCTCTCCTCTTTCCCTGGACCTTCCCACCTCAACCTCTGACTTCTGATGGTCCAAAATGTTGAAAGGGTTGTAGCTGCCATTGCCTCTCAGAATGCTATAGGGCCTCCTCAATGAGTGAAAGAATCAGTGAAGATATTGGCTGAAAAACTGAGTATAATAATCCTACAGAGGGAAAAAATGGACCTTGAATAGAACAGAAGACTTTCAAATGTTCTTGACAAAAAGCCCAGAGCTGAGTACCAACTTTGAAATGCAAACACAGGAGTCAAGAGAAATCTAGAAAGGCAAGAAAACAAGGGGTTATTGATTGACGTGTGTGACAGGCCTGGAGATGCCTCTCCCACCTGGGTACAGTCAGACCCACTTGTTGAAGAGATGGCACAAAATTGAAGCAGTTCTCTCTTAAATAAGCCTAGTAACTTGGAAAAACTGCAAAGTGGACAAGACAAGCATTTTCCTACAAGAGTTTCGTTGTAAAAAGAACCCAAGAGTCCATACTTGATCTCCTCTCCAAGTGGAGAGATGCCAGCTAAAAATACAAAGCGATCTGTAAAGTCTCATGGAGGACCAGGGTGGAAGGTTAATTAGGAGCAGGGCTTCCTCAGAAAGCAGCAGGAAAATAAGCTTATACTCGATGTGGCTGGAGACCCCAAGTAAGCAGATCATCCTGAAAGCAACTAAGGCTGGAACTAGGACATCAAACAGATGGAAAAAATGGAAAAGATTTACCTATTTCTCTACCTTGTTTCTTTTTAATTAACCTCCTGGACCCAGCTGTGGTACCTGAGGAGATAGAGAGGGCTCTCAGCCACAATGAGAGGCCATAGCTACAAGTGGAGAGGTTGGAGCCACACTGACATGGTGGGAGCATCTACCAAAGAGGGAACAAGGCAACTGGGGAAGGGCTGATCAAATTGTGATCTATGAGTGTAACAGAATATGATCATGCAGCAGGAAATGACCAATGAGACATTCAGGAAGATGTGGGAAAGCTCTGATGACCTGGTACCAAGAGAAGGAAAGCCAGGAGAAGATGGGGCACAAATGACAAAGTGTTGTCAGCTGGAAAGCATAAGGAAAGGACAATGGACTGAACCGCCACACTGATGATCCCTCTTGTTCCCAGGATTCACCCTTTGCTGCAGGGAGCTGGAGGGCACAATGCTGCCCTCATGGGGTTGGTGCAGCTTATCTTCCCTTTACACAAGGAAGAATGCAGTTGGTGGAGGAAGGGGAGCATGTCTGTCAGGCATTAATAAAACTTACTTTTAAAATAGATAAATAAAAATAAACACTTCCTTGGACTTGAATCCTTCTGCCACAATTACTACATGTGTTATAAGCAAGTCTTTAACTCGTCCAAGCCTGTTTCCTTATCTGTAAGGTGCGGATAGTACTTGCAAATGTACACTCTCAGAATTGTTGTGGGACCTTAAAAAAGTGAAGGAGATGGGCCTAGTTGCCTACACTGGAAACAAAGTAGACGCAGAATCCATCCTGCCCCAAGGATCCCATACAGGTGGATAGTCACCCCAGTGGTTACAAATGAAGGAAAAAGCCCTTGACTTTGCATCTGCTCTGTACTGAGTGTGAGGGATCAAGGCGCTCCCTCAAATTCTAAGAACTAAGGAGAGTTGGCCTGTTGAGGGAAGATGACGAGCTGGGCCCAGAACAGCGAAGGAACAATGAAGTGGAACAGGGTCTGTCTGGGCATCATGTGGATCCTCCGTGAGCGCAGCTGCTCCCTGACCTGAAAATCCATTGTCTCCATGGCCCTGCTCTGCTAGCGAAGTGGCCACCACCTCAGGCTCCCCCAAAGCAGTGGGCAATTACCGAACAGGGCCCAGCATGACCCTGGGAGGCTCACAACAGAACCCAACTATCACCCCCCTTTTCAGGAAAAGAAACTGAATCTTAGAGGAGGGAAGAGATGGGCTCCAGGACATACAGAGAGTAAATGATGGAGCCAAGACACAGGCCTACAACTCACTGCAGTCTGGAACATCTCCCAAATGCCCCCTGCCCAGGCAGAGTTTGGCAAAACCCTCGGGAGTCTGCTGGGATCTCATCCACACTCAGGCTCTCTCAGTCACATATACATACACCCAGTCCCTCTCACACACATTCACAATATCACAGCTTTCCGCTTTCACACGCAATCAGTCACACACACACACACACACACACACACACACACACACACGCACACACACACACACACAATTTCTCTTACATGTATACTCACAATCTCACACTCACACCCTCTCTCTCTTACACACACACACACACACACACACACACACACACACACACACACGTCCATAGGCAGGGAAGGCGGGACCTCACCACTCTGCCTGAAGCCTCTCCTGCTCCCCATCAAGAGCCAGCTGCTGCTCCTGCTGCTCCTGCTCCTCCCTGGTCCCCCAGGCCTTGGCCCCCTTCTGCAGAAGTTCCTCTTCCTCCTCCTCTTCCTCCTTTTCTTCTTTTTCCTCCTTCTCCTCCTCCTTTTCCAGCTGCTCCTGGTTCCTTCCCTCTTCCTCCTCCTGGAGGTGGGACAGAGAGGGTGCCCGGTCAGGCAGGCCGGGGAGGGGGGCACAGGCCAGGCTGGGGGTGAAGCAGGCAGAGCAGAGACAACCCCAGCCCTTCCAGCTCTAAGTCAATGAGGGCACATGAGCCTGCCTTGTGGAATACAAATTTCCAAACTGCCCCAAGTTTGAGTGTGGAATGAATATTCTGGGTAAAGAACAATTGGGCTTGGCCCCCAGACAGGAACAGACCAGTGGGGGAGCACTCAGCCCAGACAGAAGCCACCTCTTCCTGATGCCCATGGGGGAAGGGCTGAGAGCTGCCAGGAGTCTTTCTCTCTCCATGCCCTCCCCCTTCGCCCCATGCCAAGGAAGAATGATGGTGACAACCGCATTTCTATGGTGCCTGGCTTGGGTCAACTCATTGGCTCCTTACCAACAATTCTAGGACCCAAGTGGAATTTTACAGAAGAGGAAACTGAGGCAGGCAGCCATTAAGTGACTAGCCCAGGGTTGCACGGCCACTAAGTGTTGAGGTGGATCTGAATTCCTGTCTTGCAGACTCGAGACCCAGAACAAGGGACCTGTCTTAGCCCTTATCCTGTGGGGAGTGAGGATGGACAGCTCTGTTCTTGCCTCCCTGGGCCTCCATCCCCTCCCCGCCACCCCCGGGGCTTCCTAGAATGTCCCAGCCCAAGACTCGGGACCAGCCTGACCTTCGGCTCTTTCTCCAGCTGAGCCAGCTGCTGTTCAGGGTACTTCTGCTGCTTCTTCTCCACCTCCAGCTGTTCCACCCCCTCACAGGCCTGCAGGACCTTCTAAAGATGCTCTTCCTGCTCCCTTGAGGCACAAGGAAGAATGGACAGGATACCCCCCAGGCTTGGTGACCCCCCTCCATTCACCCTTGGTACCCCCTCCACAGGGCTACGGAACGTGAGGGGCTGGGCCAGGGGTCAGACATTCACATCTTCACCTCTGCGGGAGCCAGCACTTATCCTCCTTCTGGTCCTCCTCCTGATCCTCCCCCACCTTCTGCTTTCTCAGCATAGGCGCCTCCTCCTCCTCCTTCAGGTGCTACTCTTTCTCCTGAGGAGGGAAGGGCCGCCTGGTGAGAGGGAGTAAGGTAAAGGCAGGCACGAGCAGAGGCTTGGGTCCCCCAGCCTCCTTTCCTCCCTCCCCCTTTACGTAGGAGACCCACCTTACCCCCACCCCAATTGCCTAGAGCCCAAGCGGGGTGTGTTCCAGGCAAGACTTGAACCTGGGTCTGAGGTCAGCCATCTCTCCACATGCTGTAACAAATATTATTGACATGAACGGGGCCAAAGGAAGAGGGGGTCACTGCCCATGGCCAGTGCTGCAGGCACAGTGGGCGCCCTGCCTCTTGTCAGCGTGGCCTCTCAGGACTGGCACGGCCACTAAGTAACTGGCCAGGGGGACTTGGACCCCTGCTCCCCCTCTCTGAGATCCAAGACCTATCATCTGTAAAATGGGCTCATTGTCCTTCACATACATCCCGCCCACGGCAGTTGTGCAGAAGCCATCCTGGAACGCTCAGAGTCCAGGCCTGGGGTCTGCCTTGACTTCTCTTGATGGACATGGTGGAGACATCCCAGGTGACATCAGGGCACCATGATCCAGAAGGGGAAGGGGCTTAGCCAGGACCACACATGGAGGACGCAGCAAGCCAGTGTTCAGACTCCTGAAAAGCTATGGGCAGTCTCATCTGGTGGTGTAGTCAAATGGTCAGTCCCAGGGAACCAAGAATAACTGAGCCTGCCAGCCTGAGGGGGAGGCAGCCCCACAAGTTAGGTGCGCTCTGCTCGGCCTCAGACAGCAGGACCAGACGGGGTCGAAATTAGGAGGATGGCAAGCATCATGCCCACAATCACTTTTGCAGACAGTTAAAGCTATTAAAATGTAGCAAACTGTCTCATGAAGTAATGAGCTCCCCATGCTCTGAGGTGTTCAAGTGAAGGCTATACAGATGACCACCTGTCAGGATGCCACAGAGGAAATGCCTCCCTCTGACAGAACTTAGGGCTGGAAACTCCTCCAGCTCTGAGGAGTCTCCTGCAGTGTGCTCACCCCAGAGAAACCAGCAAGGGATTGCTCCCCCCCACAGTGGCAGGGGAACCCAAGGTTTTCAACAAGGACATCACTGCCAAGTCCCCAAGGGCCACAGGGTTCTAAAAATGGGCCAAGGAAAGAGCCTACAAGGGGGTGGCTACTGCTGTCAGGGGGCATTTCTTCCCCATTTCTCTGGTGACAAATCTCCCTCCAGAAGTGGTGAGCTGGGGAACTCAGCTCCTATCCTCCCTCCTTCCCTCCCAGTGTGCAGGAAAGAGTGCTTGAGGTCACTCACAGACCAGAGCACAGGCCAGGTGAGGAGTAAACACCTCTCCTGAGATCATACCACTGTGGAAGACCTGAAAACTTAAAGGTGCCTAGAAGGGTCTCTGACAGCAGCTACATAAAACCCCTGAAGCCCAGGACAGTATACCCTCCACCCTAGAAGCAGAGCCCTACTTTGAGTGAAAGTCAAGTAACAGGCTGAGAAAGAGTAAACAACATAAAAAAAAACTCAGACTATAGAAACTTACTTTGGTGACAAAGAAGATGGAAACACACCCTCAGAAGAAGACGACAAAGTCAAAGTTCCTACATCCAAAGCCTCCAAGAAAAAGATGAATTGTTCTCAGGCCATGGATGAGCTCAAAAAGGAGTTTAAAAATCAAATTAGAGGAGGCGGAGCCAAGATGGCGGCTGGTAAGCAGGGAATAGTGTGAGCTCTGTACCGAGACCCTCCAAAAACTTATAAAAAATGGCTCTGAACCAATTCTAGAACGGCAGAACCCACAAAACAGCAGAGGGAAGCAGAGCTCCAGCCCAGGACAGCCAGGATGGTCTCTGGGTGAGGTCTATCCTACACGGAGCTCGGAGCTGGGAGCTGGGAACGGAGTGGAGCAGAGCCCAGCCTGAGCGGTGTGGAACATCCAGACCAGAAGCCGGGCGGAGGGGGCCCTAGCGCCCTGATTCAGTGAGCTGCGGCAGTTACGAGACTTCTCAACCCACAAACACCAAAGACTGCGGAGAAGGTTAGTGGGAAAAGCTGTGGGAGTGGAAGGAGTTCGCAGTTCGGCTTCCAGCCCCGGGGGCAGCTACAGCTGTTGTTACTTCCGGCTCCAGGCCTACCTGGTGGGAGGAATTAAGTGGCGGATCAGAGCAGGGGTGCACAGCCTGCCGAAGATCTAAGCCCAGTTCGGGTTGGGGGTTCTTGGGGAAGGAGAAGTGCTGGTGTGGCAGAGCTGGCACCTCCCCCCCAAACGTGGAACATAGAACTCTGTAATCTACAAGCAGTCATACCCCACTGAAAAACTCAAGGGTCAAGTTAGTTGGCTGGGAATATGGCCAGGCAGTGAAAACGCACCGAGACTCAGTCTCAGACTTTGCATTCTTTCTTTGTTGACAAAGAAGACCAAAACAAACAGACAGAAGAAATTAATAAAGTCAAAGAGCCTACAACAGAAACCTCCAAGAAAAACATGAACTGGTCCCAGGCCATGGAAGAGCTCAAAAAGGAGTTGGAAAAGCAAGTTAGAGAAGTAGAGGAAAAATTGGGAAGAGAAATGAGAAGGATGAGAGAAAACCATGAAAAACAAGTCAATGACTTGCTAAAGGAGACCCAAAAAAATACTGAAAAATACACTGAAGAAAACAACACCTTAAAAAACAGACTAACTCAAATGGCAAAAGAGCTCCAAAAAGCCAATGAGGAGAAGAATGCCTTGAAAGGCAGAATTAGCCAAATGGAAAAGGAGGTCCAAAAGACCACTGAAGAAAATACTACTTTAAAAATTAGATTGGAGCAAGTGGAAGCTAGTGACTTTATGAGAAATCAGGATATTATAAAACAGAACCAAAGGAATGAAAAAATGGAAGACAATGTGAAATATCTCCTTGGAAAAACCACTGACCTGGAAAATAGATCCAGGAGAGAGAATTTAAAAATTATTGGACTACCTGAAAGCCATGATCAAAAAAAGAGCCTAGATACCATCTTTCAAGACATTATCAAGGAGAATTGCCCTGATATTCTAGAGCCACAGGGCAAAATAGAAATTGAAAGAATCCATCGATCACCTCCTCAAATGGATCCCATAAAGAAATCTCCTAGGAATATTGTCGCCAAATTCCAGAGCTCCCAGATCAAGGAGAAAATACTGCAAGCAGCCAGAAAGAAACAATTTGAGTATCGTGGAAACCCAATCAGAATAGCCCAAGATCTGGCAGCTTCTACATTAAGAGATCAAAGGGCTTGGAATGCAATATTCCAGAGGTCAATAGAGCAAGGATTAAAACCTAGAATCACCTACCCAGCAAAATTGAGTATCATGTTCCAAGGCAAAATATGGATTTTCAATAAAATAGAGGACTTTCAAGCTTTCTCAGTGAAAAGACCAGAACTGAATAGAAAATTTGACTTTCAAACATAAGAATCAAGAGAAGCATGAAAAGGTAATCAAGTAACGGAAATTGCAGGGGACTTACTAAAGTTGAACTGTTTACATTCCTACATGGAAAGATGATGTGTATGATTCATGAGACCTCAGTATTAGGGTAGTTGAAGGGAATATGCATATATATATGTTTATGTATATATATATATAAGTGAATGTGTATGTATGTATCTATGTGTATATGTATGCATGTGTATGTATGTGTATATATATATATATATATGCATTTTTATATATATATATATATATATATGTAAAAGAGAGAGAGCAGACACAGGGTGAGTTGAAGATGAAGGGAAGATATCTAAAAGAAATAAAATGAAATTAAGGGATGAGAGAGCAACATACTGAGAGAGGGAGTTAGGGAGAGATAGAATGGGGTGGATTATCTCGCATAAAGGTGGCAAGAGGAAGCAGTTCTATGGGAGGAGGGGAGAGGGCAGGTGAGGGGGGAATGAGTGAACCTTGCTCTCATCAGATTTGGCCTGAGGAGGGAATACCATACATACTCAGTTGGGTATCTTACCCCACAGGAAAGAAGAGGGAGGAAGATAAAAAAAAAATAAAGGGGGGGGATGATGGAGGGGAGGGCAGATGGGGGTGGAGGTAATCAAAACAAACACTTTGGAAAGGGGACAGGGTCAAGGGAGAAAATTCAATAAAGCGGGATGGGTTGGGAAGGAGCAAAATATACTTAGCCTTTCACAACATGAGTATTGTGGAAGGGTTATACATAATGATACACGCGTGGCCTAGGTTGAAGTGCTCGACTTCTTAGGGAGGGTGGGTGGGAAGGGAAGAGGGGAGAGAATTTGGAACTCAAAGTTTTAAAAACAGATGTTCAAAAACAAAAAAAAAAGTTTTTGCTTGCAACTAAAAAATAAGATACACAGGCAATGGGGCGTAGAAATTTATCTTGCCCTACAAGAAAGGAAGGGAAAAGGGGATGAGAGGGGAGGGGGGTGATAGAGGGGAGGGCTGACTGGGGAACAGGGCAACCAGAATATATGCCATCTTGGAGTGGGGGGGAGGGTAGAAATGGGGAGAAAATTTGTAATTCAAACTGTTGTGAAAATCAATGCTGAAAACCAAATATGTTTAAATAAATAAATTTAAATTAAATTTAAAAAAAAAGAATCACCTACCCAGCAAAACTAAGTGCAATCTTCAGGGGAAAATATAGGCATTCAATGAGATAGAAGACTTTCCAGCATTTTTTGATGAAAAGGCCAGAGCCGAATGGAAAATTTTACTTTTAAAGACAAGAATCAAGAGAAGCATAAAAAGGTAAACAGGAAAGGAAAATCATAAAGGACTTAATAAGGTTAAACTGCTTACATTCCTACATGGGGAGATATTTGTAACTCATCAGACCTTTCTCATTATTAGGGTAGTTAGAAGGTGTATACACAGACAGAGGGTACAGATGTGACGGATATGAAGGGATGATGTCTAAAAAAATAAAATTACAGTGTGAAAGAGGAATATACTGGGAGAAAGAAAGGGAGAGGTCGAATGGGGTAAATTATCTCATGTAAAAGAGGCAAGAAAAAGCTTTTACAGTGGAGGGGAAGAGGGGGGAGGTGAGGGGCGTGAATGAACTTTACTCTCATCAAACCTGGCTTAAAGAGGGAATAACATACACTCTCAATTGGGTGTGGAAATCTATCTCACCCTACAGGAAAGTAGGAGATGAAGGGGATAGGGGGTGATAGAAGGGAGGGCATATTGAGGGAGGGAGTAGTCAGAAGCAAAACAATTTTTAAGCGGGACAGGCTGAAAGGAGAGAGAATAGAATAAATGTGGGGGCTAGGAGGGAGGGAAATACAGTTAGCAATAGTAACTGTGAAGAAAAAATTGAAGCAAGTTTTTCTGATAAAGACTTCATTTCTCCATCATATAGAGAACCGAGTCCAATTTATAAAAATAAGAGCCATTCTCCAACCGATAAGCGATCAAAAGATATGATCAGTTTTCAGATGAAATAGTCTAAGCTATCTATAGCCATATGAAAACCAGTCCAGCTCACTATTGATTGGAGAAATGCAAATCAAAACCATCCTGCGGTACTGCTTCACACCTATTAGATGGCTGATAGGACAGGAAAGGTCAGTGACAAACGTGGGAGGGGATGTAGGAGAAATGAGACATTACTGCGCTGTTGGTGGAGTTGTGAGCAGATCCAACCCTTCTATAGCACCATTTGGAACAGTATCCAGCAGGCCTGGACACCTGTCCCCTGAGGGGGTGGGAGCGGGAACTGAGGGCGCGCACAAGGACCTGAGGGGAAGAGGTCATTCGTTCATTCACTCATTCCACTGGACGGACACCCGCTGACCATGACCTGGCCACAGCCGCGGCGGCGGGGATGGGGGGTGGGGGGCGGTGTCCTCCTGGCTGCTACAGCATCAGCAGCCCCAGCCTCTTCTCCCCCCTCTCGCGGCCCCGCCCTCAGCTTCCCAGCCTGTAATACGGCCGCAGCCGCACTGGGAGGAGGGGCTGGGCCGCGATTCTCTGCTAGTGATCAAGGCGACGCCTCGTTTGACAGGCGGAGAAACTGAGGGCGCAAGGGCCTGCTTGGTTTCCCGGCTCCTCTCGGGCGTCGTCAGGCGGTGAGGAGGCTGAGGAGGAGGAAGACGCGCCTCGCCGCTGAGGATGGGACCCGGTGGGGCCCGAGAGGACGCGGCCTCTGCCCCTCTCAACTTCTGCTCCTCCACCCCCTCACCCGCCGCTCCTCTGCCCCCACCTCCGCTCCTCTGCCCCCCACTCTGCTCCTCCACCCCCCTCACCTGCGACCTCAGGAGCAGCCGGCTCAGGAGCTCCTGTGGGGGGGGTGGGGAACCAGAGGCCTGAGGGATCATGGGGGATGCAGCCGCCCCGCCACCAGCATCCGAGCGCCTATAGGCCACCGGGGCTGTCAGTCAACGTTCATTGTAGCCGGCGTGGCAAAGCCACCCTGGATCCTATCTCAGAGGCCATTCTCTTGGTTTCAGACCTGCAGTCACCCCGGACTTACTGGTCACTGCCGTCAGAATCCTCCCTAGACCTCTCCTCCAGGCACCCCAGCCAATGGCCACCCCTCGATCCCTCCCACATACTTTCTGTGTATACGAACCCTCTCAGCCTCCATGGATGTGCTGGGATTCAATCTGGCCCACTTGCATTAGCCTTAGGAGTGTTCAGGTTCCTTAAGAGTCTGGCCAATATGGAGGACCTTTAATAGACCTTGTTTTTCTTTGGCTTAAGGAAGGCTTGTGTCGGATTCATTGGGGCAAGGCTGGCATGTCCCTGTTTTTGGGTCCTAGCACCCCTAAACCTTAATAACGACCTCACCTCCCTGATGTCATGGTCCTCTTCGAGAAAAAAAGACAGACAACAACAATTTGTAGGATGCTGATCTTTACCTAGTTTCTGCAAAATTATTTTTCAGTTTTCCCAGCAATTTTTGTCAAATAGTGAGCTGTCCTCCCCAAAGTCTGGGTCTTTGGGTTTATCAAACACCAGATTACTAGGGTCATTTACTATTACCGTGTATTGTGTACATAATCCACTCTACATATCCACCATCTCTTTCCCAGTACCCAAGTGTTTTGATAATTCCCGCTTTATAATACAGCTTGAGATCTGGTAAAGCTAGGCTGCCTTCCTTCACTTTTTTTTAAAAAGTTAATTCCCTTGATATTCTTGACCTTTTGTTTCTCCAGATGAATTTTGTTGTTATTTTTTTCCTGTCTCTATAGAATAACTCTTTGATAGTTGACTGATATTGCACCGAATAAATAAATTAATTTAGGTAGAATTGCCATTTTTATTATATTGGCTCTGCCTGCCCATGAGCAATTAGTATTGTTCCAGTTGTTTAGATCTGACTTTATTTCTGTGAAATGTATTTGGTCTCTCCTCCTTGTGCCCTGGCCTTGAGCAGGGAATCTTTTCTTACTGATAATAAATCCTGACAGATTCATTCCAAGTACTCCCCTTTCTCCCTTGGCTGACCCCACTCTTTATCCACCCCTCCCTCTCCTGGGAAATGCTTTACCTAGCCACCTTAAATTGCCACAGAAGGCTTTTGATTGACTGTGTACTCTAAGAGGGCCTGAAAGGTTGCCCCCAGGAGGCTGAATGTGCTGTTAGCCAGAGCTGATTCCGTAGCTGGCCTCCTAACCTTGACCCTCAGTTATGGGACCCTCAAAGCTCCCAAGCAGTGGAGAGAATTCTCTACCATTATCATTCTCTGGGCAGTTAGTAATGGTATACTGTGGGTAGTACCTGGCTTCCTCATCTTGCACCCTCCCCTTTACTGGTATCCTTTTCTGCTCCAAGTACCCTGGATTTATTGATCTATATAGATCAGGGGGTGCCAAACTTATTTGGCCTACTGCCCCCTTTTAAAAAAATACTCAGTGCCCCCCTGGAAATCTACTTTCTCTGACCCTTTAAGAGTTCTTTTTTAAATTTGCATCATTTTAAAAAAATAGAATTTTTTTTTAAAGAGCAACATATCTTAAATTTAATACTTTATTGCAAATTTGTGATTTCTTTCCTCCACAGAAATTTTGATGATGCATTATTACATATAGTATGCAATAGATGCAGTATTACCATATATTATCATATGTTAAACAACTCGTTACATGCACATTTTCCTACTGATGCATGCTGGACTTCCTAACAATGCTTGATACACTCTTCTGCCAATACTTGCTTGATAAGATTTGTCAGTTGACTTGACCACTGATCAATTATAACTTGTATTTTATGTGCCTTTTTGGAAAATAATGTGTGGAACATTTTATACCATTTTATATCATTTTTAATTTCAACCAAACCCAGAGCCTAAATTAATGAGTAACTGGAAGAAGATGCAGGACCTGGGCTTCTTTGTTCTCTAAAGTTTGCTCAGGTAATACCCTTATCTCTGTCAACAAGGCCAGATCAAACTGACCTAAGGACATTCTTTTCCCTGTTAGCCATTAAAAGTTGAGACCCTAACCCTAAGAGAGATTACCTCGCTTACTATTAACTGACCTTTGTCAACATTCTTTGCAACCCTATTGCATTAAGGGAAATCATTGTCTTGTGGTTAAACATACATGGGGATCATAAATTTGAGTAACATGCTGAATTGTGATTGTTCTAAAAAATATAAAACCTGTTCACATTTATTTTTTTTAATATTTTTTATTTTTAGTTTACCACACACGGTTCTACATAATTTTGAGTTCCAGATTTTCTCCCCTCCCTCCCCCCTCCCTCCCCAAGATGGCATGGAATCTCATATAACTACCATGTATAACTTCGCATTGAATTAATTTATACACTAGTCAAGTTGTGGAGAAGAATTATGACCAATGGAATGAATCACGAGAAAGAAGAGATAGAACCAAAAAAAACCCCAAAAACAAAAACAAAAGAGAAGAAAAAAGGCGAGCATGAAGTGTGCCTCAATCTGCATTCAAACTTCACAGTTCTTTCTCTGGATGAAGATAGCATTCTCCATCGTGAGTCCCCTGGAGTTGTCCTTGCACCTTACATTGCTGAGAAGAGCGAAGTATGTCAGGGTTGGTCCTCACAGAATCCATATATCTGTGGTTGTGTACAATGTTCTCCTGGCTCTGCTCTGCTCACTCAGCATTATATCATGTAGGTTTTTACAGATTGTTACAAAGTCCGTATCATCCGCATTTCTTATGGCACAATAGTATTCCATTGTACATATGGGTCCTTTTCCCGCTTGTGTGATTTCTTTGGGATACAATCCTAGAAGTGGTATTGCTGGGTCAAAGGGTATGAACATTTTTATAGCCCTTTGGGCATAGTTCCAAATTGCTCTCCAAAATGGCTGGATCAGCTCACAACTCCACCAGCAATGTAGCAGTGTTCCAATTTCACAGTTCTTTCTCTGGATGAAGATAGCATTCTCCATCGTGAGTCCCCTGGAGTTGTCCTTGCACCTTGCGTTGCTGAGAAGAGTGAAGTCTGTCAGGGTTGGTCCTCAATGGAATCCATATATCAGTGGTTGTGTACAATGTTCTCCTGGCTCTGCTCCGCTCACTCAGCATTATGTCGTGTAGGTTTTTCCAGGTTGTTATGAAGTACATATCATCCCCATTTCTCATGGCACAATAGCATTCCATTAACTTCATATACCACAGCTTGTTCAGCCATTCCCCAATTGATGGGCATCCCTTTGATTTCCAATTCCACAAAAAGAGCTGCTATCAATATCCTTGTGCATATGGGTCCTTTTCCCGCTTGTGTGATTTCTTTGGGATACAACCCCAGAAGTGGTAATGCTGGGTCAAAGGATATGAACATTTTTAAAGCCCTTTGGGCATAGTTCCAAATTGCTCTCCAAAACGGCTGGATCAGATCACAACTCCACCAGCAATGCAACAATGTTCCAATTTCCCCACATCCTTTCCAGCATTTATCATTTTCCTGTTTTGTTATTTTAGCCAATCTGACAGGAGAGATGTGGTATCTAAGAGTTGTTTTGATTTGCATTTCTCTAATCAGTAGTGATCCAGAGCATTTTTTCATATGACTATAGATAGCTTTAATTTCCTCCTCTGAAAACTGTCCGTTCATATCCTTTGACCATTTCTCAATTGGGGAATGGCTTGTGTTCCTATATATTTGGTTCAGTTCCCTGTATATTTTAGAAATGAGGCCTTTATCAGAGATACTAGTTGCAAAGATTTTCTCCCAATTTTCTGCTTCCCTCCTAATTTTTGTTGCATTGGCGTTTTTTGTACAAAAACATTTCAATTTAACATAATCAAAATTATCCATTTTGCATTTTGTAATGCTCTCTATCTCTTGTTGGGTCATGAATTCTTTTCTTTTCCATAAATCTTATAAGTAAACTATTCCTTGCTCTCCCAAATTACTTATAGTATCAGTTTTTACTCCTAGATCATGAACCCATTTTGACTTTATTCTGGTATATGGTGTGAGATATTGGTCTATGCCCAGTTTCTGCCCTACCCTTTTCCAATTTTCCCAGCAGTTTCTGTGAAATAGTGAATTATTAGCCCAGAAGCTGGCCTCTTTGGGTTTATCAAAGAGTAGATTGCTATAGTTGTTGACTTCTCCATCTTGTGTACCTATCCTATTCCACTGATCTACACACCTGTTTCTTAGCCAGTATCAGGTAGTTTTGATGACTGCTGCTCTGTAGTACAGTTTAATATCTGGTATGGCTAGGCCACCTTCTCTAGCATGTCTTTTCATTAATACCCTAGATATTCTAGACCTCTTGTTTTTCCAGATGAATTTTGTTATTATTTTGTCCAGCTCAGTAAAATAATTTTTGGTGGTTCGATTGGTATGGCACTGAATAGATAGATTAATTTAGGTAAAATTGTCATTTTTATTATATTAGCTCGGCCTAACCATGAGCACCTGATATTTTTCCATTTATTTAGATCTGACTTTATTCGCGTGAAAAGTGTTTCATAGTTATGTTCATGTAGGCCCTGAGTTTGTCTTGGCAAATAGACTCCCAAATATTTGATAGTGTCTACAGTAACTTTGAATGGAATTTCTCTTTCTATCTCTTGCTGTTGGGCTTTGTCGGTAATGTATAGGAATGCTGAGGATTTATGTGGGTTTATTTTATATCCTGCAACTTCACTAAAGTTGTTTATTATTTCAAGTAGTTTTTTACTTGATTCTCTAGGATTCTCTAAATAAATCATCATATCGCCGGCAAAGGTGATAATTTAGTTTCTTTTCCTATTATAATTCCTTCAATTTCTTTTTCTTCTCTTATTGCTACAGATAACGTTTCTAGTACCAAATTGAATAGTAGGGGTGATAATGGACATCCTTGTTTCACCCCTGATCTTATTGGGAATGCATCTAGCTTATCCCCATTCCAAATAATGCTTGTTGATGGTTTGAGGTAGATGCTATTTATAATTTTAAGGAAGGTTCCATTTATTCATATGCCTTCTAGTGTTTTTAATAGGAATGGGTGTTGTACTTTGTCAGAGGCTTTTTCTGCATCTATTGAGATGATCATATGGTATCTACTAGTTTTGTTGTTGATATGGTAAATTATGCTAATAGTTTTCCTAATATTGAACCAGCCTTACATTCCTGGAATTAATCCTACCTGGTCATAATATTATTCTCGTGATGAGTTGCTGCAATCTTTTTGCTAATATTTTATTTGAAATTTTTGCATCAATATTCATTAGAGAAATTGGTCTATAATTTTCTTTCTCTGTTTTGACTCTACCTGGTTTGGGTATTAGTACCATATTTGTGTCATAAAAAGAATTTGGTAGGACTCCTTCTTCACCTATTTCCCCAAATAGTCTACAAAGTATTGGAATTAGTTGTTCTTTAAATGTTTGATAGGATTCACATGTAAAACCATCTGGCCCTGGAGATTTTTTCCTAGGGAGTTCATTGATGGCATGCTCAATTTCGTTTTCTGAGATGGGGTTATTTAGAAATTTTACTTCCTTTTCTGTTAACCTGGGCAGTTTATGTTTTTGTAGATATTCATCCATATCTCTAAGGTTGTCAAATTTATGGGCATACGGTTGGGCAAAATAATTCCTAATTATTGTTTTGATTTCCTCTTCATTAGAGGTGAACTCACCCTTTCCATTTTTGATACTGGTAATTTGATTTTCTTGTTTCTTTTTTTTAATCAAATTCGCCAAAGATTTATCAATTTTATTGTTTTTTTCATAAAACCAGCTTTTTGTTTTATTTATTAATTCAATAGTTTTCTTGATTTCAATTTTATTAATCTCTCCTTTGATTTTCAGTATTTCTAATTTGGTATTTAATTTGGGATATTCAATTTGCTCTTTTTCTAGCTTTTTCAGCTGTATGCCCAGATCATTGATCTCCTTTTTCCCTATTTCATTCATGTAAGCATTTAGGGATATAAAACTTCCCCTAAGAACTGCTTTTGCTGCATCCCATAAATTTTGGTATGTTGTTTCATTATTGTCATTCTCTTGAATGAAGTTATTAATTGTTTCTCTGATTTGTTCTTTGGCCCACTTATTCTTTAGAATTAGATTATTTAGTTTCCAATTAGTTTTTAGCTTATTTTTTCCATGGTTCTTTATTAAAAATGATTCTTATTGCATAATGATCTGAAAAGGATGCTTTGACTACTTCTGCCTTTCTGCACTGGATTGTGAGGTTTTTATGCCCTAGTACATGGTCAATTTTTGAGTATGTGCCATGTACCGCTGAGAAGAAAGTATATTCCTTTTTATCCCTATTCAGTTTTCTCCAGAGGTGTATCATATCTGCTTTTTCTAAAATTCTGTTTACCTCCTTAACTTTTTTCTTATTTATTTTGAGGTTAGATTTATCAAGTTCAGAAAGGGGGAGATTGAGGTCTCCCAATATTATATCTTTGCTCTCTATTTCTTCCTGTAACTCCCTTAACCTCTCCTCTAAGAATTTGTATGCCTTACCACTTGGTGCATATATGTTAAGCAATGATATTGCTTCATTGTTTATGGTGCCTTTTAGCAGGATATAATGTCCTTCCTTATCTCTTATAATTAAATCTATCTTTACTTTTGCTTTGTCTGAGATTAGGATTGCTACACCTGCTTTTTTTTACTTAAGCTGAGGCACAATATATTTTACTCCAGCCTTTTACCTTTACCCTGTGTGTATTCCTGTTTCAAATGCGTTTCTTGTAAACAGCATATTGTAGGATTTTGGTTTGTAATCCATTCTGCTATCCGCTTCTGTTTTATGAGAGTGTTCATCCCCTTCACGTTCAGGGTTATGATTATTATCTGTGTCTTTTTCTCCATCCTAGTTCCCCCTGTTTATGCTTTTATTTCTCCCTTTCCCCTTCTCCTCCTCAACAAAATTTTGCTTTTGACCACTGCCTTCCTCAGTTTACCCTCCCTCTTTATTCCCCTCCCTTATCTTACCATTTCCCACTTGCTACTTCTCCCCTCCCTTCTGACCACCCCCCTCCCTTTTTCCCCCCTTCCCCTCCTACTTCCCATAGGACAAGTTAGATTTCTAAACTTATCAGGGTATGTTATTCCCTTCTTGAACTAGATCAGATGACAGTAAAGCTCAAATACTGCTCTTCTCCCTCCCTTCTTTCCCTCTACTATAATATGTTTTGTGCCACTTCATTTGGTGTAATTTACCCTTTTCTACTACCTCCTTACCACTTCTCTCACAGCCCTCCCTTTATATCTCTTACTTATATTTTTTATCTTTACATCAGTTAATTCATACAGGCATTCACAACCTATGTATATCCCTTTCAATTGTCGTAATAGCTGTACCATTCTCAAGACTGACATATATATGTGTATATATAAAACATACATAAGATGATATAATCCCACATAAAGATGTAAACAACCTGCCCTTATTGGTTAATAAGGTTTGTGGGGTTTTTCCCCCTGGTTACCTTTTAATGTCTCTCTTGAGTTTTGTATTTGGAGATCAAATTTTCCATTGAGTTCTGGCCTTTACATCAGGAAGGTCTGGAATTCCCTTAATTCATTGAATGTCCATCTCCTTGCCTGAAAAATTATGCTTAGTTTTGCTGGGTAGTTGATCCTTGGTTGTAGTTCCAGCTCCTTTGCCCTTTGGAATATCATATTCCAATTTCTCCTGTCGTTTAATGTGGAAGCTGAGAGATCCTGCATGATCCTGACTGTAGTTCCACGATATATGAATTTCTTCTTTTTGGCTGCTTGCAGTATTTTCTCCTTGAGTTTATAGTTCTCAAATTTGGTGTTTATAGTTTATATATTTAGATCTAATTCTCCTTGAGTTTATAGTTCTCAAATTTCTTGGTGTTTTCAGTTTGAGATCTCTTTCAGGTGATCAGTGAATTCTTTCAATGACTATTTTGTCCTCAGGTTCTAGGACCTCTGGGCAGTTGTCTTTGATAATTTCTTCGAAGATACTGTCAAGGTTCCTTTTTTCATCGTGGATTTCCGGTAGACCAATAACTCTTAAATTGTCTCTCCTGGATCTATTTTCCAGGTCAGTTGTTTTGCCAATCAGGTATTTCACATTTTTTTTTCTATTTTTTCATTCTTAACGTTTTGCTTTACTACTTCTTGGTGCCTCATAGATTCATTAGATTCCACTTGCTCAACTCTAATTTTTAATGAGTTAGTGTTTTCATTTTGCTTTTGAGTCTCCTTTTCCAATTGGTTGATTTTACCTCTCAGGGTGTCATTTTCTCTCTTTAGATTCTGTATCTCCGTAGCCATTTCACCAATCTTATTCTTTAGGGACTTGATTTCGTCTTCTTTTTGCTCCCTAATTTGGTTTTTAAAATCCTCCTTTAGCTCTTCCAGCAATGCTTTTTGGGCTGGAGACCAGTTCACATTACCTTTTGAGGTATCAGACACGTCTATAGTGTTATTGCTGTCCTCTTCCATATTGGTATTTTGATCCTGCCTGTCTCCATAAAAAGAATCTATTGTCCTCGGGTTTTTTGTGTTCTTCTTCATGTTTGTTGTTTTGCCTTTTCCTGGCTTTACAACAAATTTCTGCTTATGGGGCTCAGGGCTCTCTGTCCCAGCTTTCTTATTCTGGGGATTGTGAGTCTAGAATTATAGCCTTCAGTTTCCTGAGGTGTGGGGGAGGGGTCTGGCTCCCTGGCATCTCACTCCCCATGGCTGCTCTCCAGCACTTGCTTTTCAGCAATGGTCTCAGCTGTTTGTTGTTTTAGCTGCTCTCTGGCACTTCTCCTGGGGGAGCAAGATTATGTGTGGACTCCTGGTGTTGACCCCTGCCGACTCTGCCCCTCTGGGACTAATGAACTTCTACTATTTGTCCACTGAAGCCCCACTTCTTTCTCCTCTGTTCCAGCGTTCTTTTTTTTCCCCTGAGGAATTCTCTGGGTGGGGAGGGGAGGGATTAGAGCTGTTTACCTGGACATTATGTCTCCCGGAAGTTCAAGAATCCGAGTTTCTGGGCTGTAAGCATCAGGAGTTGGTGTTTTCCCAGCCGGTGGCGTTGTGCTGCCTCTCGTCGCTTCCACAGACTGCTGTCCTGCGTTGGGAGGCCTGGGGATCTCCGCCAGTTTCAGGCACCCAGCTTTCTCCCAGCCTGTCTCCCACGTGGATTTCCTGGCCGGCCACTTCCGCTTTGGTCTGGAGCAGTTCCACATGCCCCACACTGAGCACTCTCCGAGCCTACAGATTCGTCCCTCTGGCCTTTCAGACTCTCCCGGCTTTGAAATTTGCCCCACGCAGACTGCTTGCGGTTTCTGACTCTCTCAAATCTGCTCAAATTCACTTTTTTATGGGAATCTGACAGACCTTGTGAGAGAGCTCCGGTAAGACGCTGCCTTCATGTGGCCATCTTGGCTCCACCCCCACCTGTTCACATTTCTGTACAAGTCAGTCAGACTCTGTCTGGCTCAATCCATGATCATGTCTGTTTGGTGTGTTTAAAGGGAATGAATGGATAAATAAATAAGCAATACAAATTTTTCTATCACCTAGCTCTGTTGTTTCCTTCAACCAAATTTTCAGGTTTATCAGTTATGGTGCCGTGGACTTCGGATGGAAATGATGGAAATGGGACAATGCAGCCCAACCTTGCGAATGCTTCGGGTGCCATAGGATTCATTTTTCCTGGAATTTTGGCCTTGACAAGGTCGGGGGTAAGTTGTCTTCATTCCCAGCTTCCAAAAGGGACTCCCACAAATTTGGCTGAAATCCGAAATTCCCTTTAAACTAGCTTTAGGTTACAGGGACCATCTCGACTGAAATCTCTCACTTTGGATTAATCAGGTCCCCTTTGGAGAAAAAAAAAGGAAAAAAGAGAAAAATGAAAAAAATGGCTATGGATCCATCAAGAGACTGGAACTAGAAGTCCAACTATTCCTCCACTCCCTCCACCCTATTCCTCACTCCCTCCCTTCCTTCCCTTGGAGGCCCTTGATCCAGGAGAGAAAACCTGCATTTTGCTGTTACCCCCTCCCCCTCTGCTTCCGAGTAAAGGATTCTGATCCGGAGGGAGGTAACTCTGCTCTGCTACTGTTGCCTTCTCTCTTCCTTCCCTCCCCCTTTCCCCCATCCCTTAAGGGCTCTGTTTTTGCCTTCTGCCCTATTCCTGCTTCCTTCCCTTAAAGGCTCTGATTATGGGGAGGATAAATGCATTTTATCCTTACTCCTAGCCTTCCCTTACCTGTCCTAGTCCTCCTCCATCTCCCCTTCCCCCCTTCCTAAGGGATAGGATATGGAGAGTCAGAAAAATCAGGAACACCAAGGCTTCCCCAAAGATCGTAGGGGTAGCCAACTCACGAAAGCTTCTAATTCTCTGTTGTTTGAACTCTGAGCTCAGTCTGTATTTGTTCTGTATTTGTTTTGTTAATTGTCTGTTAATTGTTTGTGTGAGAGCGTGTGCTCTATGTCTGTACCGTGTAAAATGTGAAACACAGGTAGCCAGAGAATTCTAAGGCTGCGGTTAGGGAAACAGAGACTCTTTTTTTTATAATGTCTGGTTTGGCCAACTGGACTTGAAGAAAAAATAGAGGTGAAATATTT
The DNA here is from genome assembly GCF_011100635.1 of Trichosurus vulpecula. Taxonomy (NCBI): domain Eukaryota; kingdom Metazoa; phylum Chordata; class Mammalia; order Diprotodontia; family Phalangeridae; genus Trichosurus; species Trichosurus vulpecula. The sequence goes on from NW_023494380.1 coordinate 1,071,225, forward strand.
TAGCGGATTCTGGGATTGATTATTCTTTAAAAGTTTGGAAACTGGTTAGTTGGATTTTGGGAGAGAACTCCTGAGAGTGTAAAATCACTCCAGGAGCACTCTTGCTGAAACACCTCCTCCCAATGCTGATCACTTATCATTCCCCACTCCCTCCCCAAAGTTAAGAGGGAATCTTTTCTTTTAGATTTAAGTACAAAAAGGTTTTTAAGAAGTGAGCAAAACGTGAAGTTTACTTGAGTTACAATCATTGAGATCTTTCACCATTGTTGTCCTGTCTCTGACCGAGCCAGGGCTGCAGTAAAAGTTAGAGCAGGTAAAACAAACTCCTTTTGTCCCAGATCGGATTAGGAGAAGAGAATGCAGGAGAACTGTAGGGAAAACTTAAATCACCCTTCACCACTTGGCAAAAGGCGGAGAAGGGCAGAAATTCACAAACTGACAGTATTCTGACAGTCCTGTGCCCCCTGGGTACCTTTGTAGCCCATCCCTTTTGGCAAAGCTTGGAAATGTCACCCAGGTCCTATGCATTCTGCCTACTCTGTCCCCAGCAGCTGCAAACTGCCCTAGGCTCAGTAACTTCTGCAGTTGTGGGGGAAAGGCGAGGTAGATGGATTTGGACTTTCTGCCTCCCAGAATTGTCACCACTGGGATACCAACTTCTGTTCTAGGTAACTTCACACTTCTTTGTCCCAATTGCAAAACTGTATTTTAATCTCTGTTTGACCTGTTTCCTGATTTGTAAAGGGAAAATAATAATGATGGTTGTTATGGGATCAAAACATAATGATTGTAAAATGCTTAACACAATGTCTGGTATATGTTAGACACAACATTATCATTATCTCTCTTTAAATTAATGTAATTGTTAATTTGAAGTGGTTTTTAAATACCAAAAGTAATAAGCTGAATAATTTCTATATGTGGTAATCTGGAAATGCAATTGATGTCATCTGAAAATTGTTTCTGTATTTCTAAAATTGCATTGTATTTCTAAAATTCTCTTAGATTGTGAAATTTGAGAAGATCATTGTGTCATAAGAAATGATATGATAGCAATTTTAATCTTATTTTGATATATGTGAATTGGGTTTTTAAAGGGATGTGATGAAATTTGACAATTTGGAGCTATTATATTTGGTTATAACAAGAAATAATTAATAATACTGATATTTAACCATGAGAACAGACTTTCTATGTGAAAAAGTTTTCTATTATGAGAATATATGTGGTGATTTAAAGTTATAGTTTCAAATGATGAGATGAAAGATTCTCTGTGCAAGGAGATTTAGAAATGTGTTCACCTAAATTGATAAATGGGTTGTTTCAAGTTTTAAAATGCATAATTATGTTTAGGGCATTGTTACATTTCTAAATTGTGTAATTTGGCAAACAGATGTATCAGCAATATTGAAGAAAAATGTGATTTTATAAATAATAATCTTTTACAATGCTAAGAGTATTAGGCCTTAGAAATTAAAATGTTACCACTAGTGATGATGAATCCAGATTTGATTTGCTCATCCAACTAAATTATAGTCACCTGATTGTTAATTAATTAGTTCTGTTTCAAGTTTTAATTACATGATAATTGCTTGTGGTGTACTTATATTTCCAAATTTGTTATATTACGCAGCTTGGTTAACATTGCATTACCTATGCTGTTAGAAAAACAATTTCTCTCATAATCTAGATGTTGTTAGATTAAGAATTGTACTTAATTAAGAAATTGAGGTTAACTGAAACAAGGACTTTTGGAACGATCTAGACATGAATTCTTATCCATCTTGTGTAAAGTTTCTGCGTAGAGGAATTCCTATGGAGAAAGATTTTAAAGTCCTGGTAAACTTTGTTATTGTGATAAGGCTAATTTAATTGGGTAAACTTATAGAAATTAAGTGTCTTCTACATTACAACACTTTTTTGACTAAGGAACTTTGAAATATCTAGGAATTCTGTGTAATATTTGAGAATGAGTGTTGCGAGTCCCTGGCCTTGCAACCAACTCATGGCCCCACCCATATCTCAGAGCCCTGAGTTTATCTCAGCAGGCCCCTAGGTGTGGAGGTCTGAGGAGGGCAAGGCTCGGCTATAACTCTGCCCGCAACAAATGAGGATATTTTCCACCAACTTAGTTAATGAATTCCAGTGTTTAAGGGTTAATTTGCTTTAAGGAGAAAGAAAGAGATGTCTATCATTTTAAAACCTTCTAAATAATTTTCTTTAGAAAAGTTTAGTGAGTATTCCTTTCAACAGCAGGATAAATTTTAAACTGTTTTTAAGGAAGGGAAATAATTCTAGAAATGTTTTGGAAAATATTTTTGTGATTTTAATGAAGAGTTAGAGCTTACCAATGTGTATAAGATTTAATTCCTAAAGTGTCCCTTTCCTCCAGAATGAGTAAACAGGGGACATAAATCCATCAACCTATGAGGTTGGTCATTAACCTCTTTGCTTTGTTTAAGCTGGAATGGGATTCCAGCATAGACAGTTATGTCAGGAAAAAGTATTAACTTATGGGCTGTCTTGTCTTATGGTTGAAATGTAAAGGAAGACTGAATAATGGGTTTGAAAGATTTGGAAAGGTAAATAAAGGTTTGATTGGAAATAGGAAAGGCAGATAAGAAGGTTTGGGGACAAATGGGAGTTAGCTAAGCCTCTCCAGTCCTGAGAGAATACTAGTTTCAGATGGTTTAAGTAAGTTGAGAAAGAGTGTGAGAAAGTATTTAGAAGATGGAAAAGCTTGATTTGATAATTATTAGCTCAATGAAATTTGGGACAGTTCTATCTGAAGGATATTTATTTGCTATTTAAGATTTTATGGGACTACAATTTAATATTGTTTTAAGCTCTGATTACAGGGATAGGTCACATGAAGCCAGTAGTAGAATGGCAGGCATTACAGGCTGAGAACTTTAAAGGTGGATGTCTGTGCCTGGGAAAAAGTTTTGAAGATGACCTTGGACACAGCCTAGGTAGGATCTTCCTGACTCTATTTCCCAATTCTGCTATTTCCTTTCTGAAAAGGAAAATCCCCACCTATTACTCCTAAGTCCTGCTTTCAGCACCTAGTATGATTGGCTATCAGATATGACTCATGCCTGGAATCAAACAGAGCTAAGGAAGTTCTTTCCTTCCAATAAGATATATGACATTGTCCCTCTTTTCTTTCATAGCAAATTTATATTATCAAGAAGTTTTGTAAACACAATGCTAAATCTATTAGGTAGTAGATGAATATTGGAATATCTCTGAGTTATTATAATAGGATGCAGGAATGAATAGCTTACAATTTTAACCTATGTTCATGGCCAAATAAAAATTAAAATAATACAGAGATAACATCCTCCAAAAGGAGGAAATGATTAGACAAAGTAATAAGGCAAAGATATAATGTGATAGAAAGTCTAATAAAAAAAGGGGATAAAAATTTTTGAGGAAAATAACAGGATCAGATTGATTCCCCTAAGAATTATATGCAGATGTGTATGATTGGCTCCAAAATTTATCAATCACGGAAATTAAAGCTAATATAAGTGTTTAGGTAATAAGATCTTAAATGTGAGTTTTTGCACAAAATTGTATAAGATAGTAGTACAAGTGAAATTATATCTCCTTTATAAAATATCTGTCTGATAATTTAGAAGGAAGATGAGTTCAATTTTATGGTTGGACCTTCACATTTTAAAGGATTCTTATACCAGGTACAAAATTTAGGTAAGGGTAGAAACAGCAGATGATATATAAACTGAAATACTCTGAAGTTTCAAAAAAAGGAGAGCCAAATTTAAGTGATTGTACTAAGTTATATTAAGTAATAATTGTCTGAGAATTTCTAGGTCTGAACCAGAGAAGCAGAACTCTCTTTTACTATCTAGGGACCAGATAACTACAATCAGGCATCTGGGATTCAAGAAAAAAGTGTTGCTTTAAATGGATATTGGGAATATGTAACTGGGATTTAAAGTTACTTTGTATACAAATTGTGCAATTAATTGCTGGAATTAAATCAGAAACATTTTAAGCTTTGTTAAGGATGACTTGTTGGTTATTTTGTAAATGCCATCAAAGAGACATGGCATGACTAAAGTTTATGATGTTAGTCAACATTGTTGATAATGATTGCATTATGTTGTATGGTTCATGTTTAAGTTTTCTTGGTTATCTAATGTGTAAATGTAAAACATGTCACATGTAAATTTCCCCCTCTCAATACCAGTCTATTGTGAGCCATCTAAGTGGTTTGGTCTGTACCTGACTCAATGTAATTGTACAATTTGTGAATTGTGAGAAAAACTTTATTGTAATTGTTTAAACTCAGCCCTGTGTGGCTGGGATACTGAACCATTTATTGCACTGTTTGAACTTAGCCCTGCGTGGCTGGGACCTATGTTGTGCTGTTTTTTTCTCAGTTATCAAACCATATGTGTTCTTGGAGCTCCTGTCAGGTCTGACTACTTCTACAGCTGCCAACATGTGGATATGGACTCCTTGGTCCTTCTGTCACATCTGAGGACTACCCCTGCTCCCAAGTGGACATCTGAGCCCATAGGAGACCTTGCCCTCCAGTTTCAAAGAGCCTGAAGGGGATAGCATCAGACACAGGCAGCCCCTCCCAAGAGTCCAGACCAGAACCTGAACAAAGAACTGCTCTTTCCCTTTCTGAGTCCCTTGTGTTCCCAAGACTTTGTCTTTGGTATCTTTAGCCATTATGCTCCCTACCCTGATCCCCCTTGCAACTTGCTCCCTCTGCTTATTTACAATTAGTTTACAATTACTGCCCATCTCTGGGGATGTCCAACCACAGAAGGGAATAAAAAACCTGAATCCACCTAGACAAGGATTTTTAGAACTTCACCCCTGAGGAAGATAGAGGTTTTTCGATACCTTAATTGGTCTTCAGGTGAAACTTTCAGTTTGCCTTTGACCAAAAGGAGGGAATGCGGAACATTTTATACCATTTTATATCATTTTTAATTTCAACCAGACCCAGAGCCTGAATTAATGAGTAACTGGAAGAAGATCCAGGACCTGGGCTTCTTTGTTCTCTAAAGTTTGCTCAGGTAATACCCTTATCTCTGTCAACAAGGCCAGATCAGACTGACCCAAGGACATTCTTACCCCCGTTAGCCATTAAAGGATGAGACCCTAACCACAAGAGAAAGTACCTCGCTTAATATTAAGTGACCTTTGTCAACATTCTTTGCAACCCTATTCCATTAAGGGAAATCCTTGTCTTGTGGTTAAACATACATGGGGATCATAAATTTGAGTAACATGCTGAATTGTGATTGTTCTAAAAAAATATAAAACCTGTTCATGTTTCTGTACAAGTCAGTCAGACTCTGTCTGGCTCATTCCATGATCATGTCTGTCTGCTATGTTTAAAGGGAATGAATGGATAAATAAATAACCAATATGAATTTTTCTATCACCTAGCTCTGTTGTTTCCTTCAACCAAATTTTCAGGTTTAATAAATGTAATCGCTATGGCTTTAACACAGTGACACCACAGATGAAACATGTATGAATGGTTTTTCAAATTTTTTTTCTCTTTTCATCTTTCCATATGCTTCCACTGCTCCCTTATTATTATTTAACACCCCACCCAATTGCATCTGAGGCCACTACTGCCCTGCTAGATTGCCGCAGCTCCCCCCCAGGGGCAACATTGCCCACTTTGGGAACCTATGGGTAGATGCTTTTCTTTCCAGTAGAATGAATGCATGTAAGCACCTTGAGGTCAGGGGCTGGATTTGCTCACCCTTATTCTTATTCTTCCTGTTAGGCACACAATGAGGGCTCAATCAATGGGTGATTGGTTGGTCAATTGAAATTCAAGCTAATTTTTCCTGGCAGCTACTAGATGTGGGGGAGGGGGTGTCACTATGAAAGGACTTAGGGGGAGGGAGAGAGCCAGGAATTCTAAGAGGCAGAGACGAAGAAGAAGTACATTTTGGCTTGTACAAAGGTATGGAGATGGGAGGTGGCATACTGTATGCGAGTACCTGTGAGACCACAGTGTGCCTAATAGGAAAGTATCCTTTTTAACAATTCTACAAGCACCTACTATGTGCTCTGTCTGCAGATTATTGTTGTTTGTAGAAGAGGACCATGGCATCAGGAAGGTGATGTCATGACTTGCAAGTGAATTGGATTTAAGTGAGGGAGGGTTGTGCACAGTCACCAGCCTCACTTTCTCTTCCAGAGCCATCTGGGCCCAGTGGCAAGATACAGATCAGGATGACTGGAGATAGGCCTGGATGTAGCAGGAGTCCTTGGCCTTTTAAAGCTAAGGTCTTCCCTAGGTCTCAGTTTGACTGAGGCAACGCCTACTCAGTGATTAAGGCTAGGTAATCATAAAATTGAGTGACACAGACATGCTGAGTCTGTTCTAAAAATGTATTTAAGCCTTCTCATTGTTTTGTTCAGACAGTCAGATTTTGTTTGGCTCCATACATGTATGTATCTGCTGGCTGTCAGGGAATAAATGAATAAGTAATATAAAATTTTTATCACGTAGCTTGTTTGCCTCCTTTAACCAAACTTTCAGGTCGACAGTAAGAAATGATTCATTCCATTGGTCATAATTCTTCTTTATAACTTGACTATTGTGTAAATAAGTTTAATATGAAAGTATATGTAGAAAATATATTGGATTGCATGCTGTCTTGGGGGGTGGGGGGAGGGGAGGGAGGGGAAAAAAATCTGGAACTCAGAAACATGCATAACTGAGTGTTGTAAACTCAAAAGGAAAACTCTTAACTAAAAAAAAAAGAAACAAAGCTAGTCAAAAAAAAATCAACCCCCAAGGGGAAGACCCTCAGAGTTTCTGGCTAAAACAAAAATAGTTTCTGTTTACATTCACTCAGAACCATCAAGGCCCAATCAATGAACAGATGGGGCTTGGGCTGGAACAGTATTGTTGGCCATTTAATGAGAGATAGAGTGATTTAAGTGATTTCTTAAGAAAGAAATCTAGCCTGTAAACACAAAGATATTTTGCAAGGTTTCAGTGATCAAAATTTACATTCCTTTGGACAGAGCACCCACAGGTAAGATATTATACCCTATGTGAACAGAGAAAGGAAGGAGTAAGGGAAGAGAGGAGGAAGGGAAGGAAGGAAGGAAGGAAGGAAGGAAGGAAGGAAGGAAGGAAGGAAGGAAGGAAGGAAGGAAGGTAGGAAGGAAGGAAGGAAAGAAGGAGCCCCAGTGGGGCAGCTACTAAGATATGGTCAAAATTGCTTCATGATTTAGACATAAAGGGTGATACTATGAGCACATTAGGAGAGCCAGGAATAGTTTATCTGTCAGATCTATGGAGAAGAGAAGAATTTGTAACCAAACAAGAAAGGGAGCATTATGGAATGGAAAATGGATAATTTCGATTACATTAAATTAAAAAGGTTTTGCACAAACAAAACTAGTATAGCAAAGATTAGAAGGAAAGCAGAAAGTTAGGAAACAATTTTATTGTAAGAGTCTCTGATAAAGACCTCATTTCTCAAATATGTAGAGGACAGAGTCAAATTTATAAGAATACAAGTTGTTCCCCAATTGATAAATGGTCAAAGGATATGAATGGGCAGTTTTCAGATGAAGAAATCAAAGATATGTATAGTCATATAAAAAATTCTCTGACTCACTTGATTAGAGAAATGCAAATTCAAAAACTCTGCAGAACTACCTCATATCTATCAAATTGGCTAATATGACAAAAAGAAGATGACAAATGTTGGAGGTGATGTGGGAAAATTGGGACACTAATGCACTGATGGTAGAGTTGTGAATTGATCAAATTATTCTAGAGAGCAATTTGGAGCTATGCCCAAAGGGCTGTAAGACTGTGCATACCCTTTGACTCAGCAATACCACTATCAGGTCTGTATCCCAAAGAGATTTTTTAAAAAAAGGAAAAGAAATCACATGTACAAAAATAAAAGCATATGTATATAAATGTTTCCTAACTTTCTGCCTTTTCACTGAGAAAGCTTGAAATTCCTCTATTTTATTAAAAATCCATATTTTGCCTTGGAGCATGACACTCAGTTTTGCTGGGTAGGTGATTCTTGGTTTTACCTGTCAAACTTTCTGATGTAAGTTACAGAGGAGTTGCTGGTAATTGTCAGTAATTCAAACCAAAAGCTAAATAGATCTGGTGATTTTCAATGTTACAAAATGAACCATCCCTCTTGATCCTTTAAAGATGGTGATGTTCTGAGACTCTTAACTTTGTAGTAATACCAGGAAAATAACAGTGGATTTCTGTTACTGGGAAAAGTCTAGGTGCTGCTATTTCCCAAAAGTTATCCAGCCCACTCTGCTCAATGCCAAGACCAGCTCATTGTCTATCTCGAGTTTGTCCAAGATGGGCCAGTTCTATGGGCTGTCCCTCTAACCAACTATCATGTATAGCTTGGAAAACGAAGTATTTATCATCCTCTTGGTTTGCCTTAGTTGGATTATCTGGTCAAAGAGGTAAATCTAGACTTGATGTTGGGAAGAAGTCCTAACCATTAGAGGGACCCCAATCTGGGCAGTGCTTCTCTGCTGCACAATGAAGGACAGATTAGCACTTGTTAGGGAGGTTCTAGCCAGAGGGCTCCTGGACAGGTACAGGTTGGATTGGTATATCACTTCGACCTCCCATACATCTCTCCCATCCATCCCCTGGTCTCCACTCACACAACCATCCATCCCTCTAGCTCAGGCCACTCTCACCTCTTGCCTGGACCATTCTAACATCCTACTGCTCCTATCTTTCCCTTCTAATTCATACTTTAGAGTCTAAAGTCACCCTAGTGGAGTAGCCTTCCTAAAGCAAAGCTCTAACCCTGTCACTCCCTGAAAGTCACTTAACCTCTAAACATTCAAGGCTTCTCCCAAAGACAGAATTAGGATAGTTTCAGAAAAGGAGGTAACCTGGATGGGCAGGGGGAGTTTCCCACCCTCCTTCATCTCCCAGTTCCCTTCCAGGGGCTCGCTCTCTCTCTCTCTCTCTCTCTCTCTCTCTCTCTCTCTCTCTCTCTCTCTCCCCCCCCCCCCCCTCTCTCTTTCTTGGTGATTTACCCAGGGTCACACAGCTAGTGACTATCTGAGGCCAAATGTGAACTCAGGTCCTCCTATCTCCAGGGCTGGGGCTCTATCAACTGTGCACCTAACTTCCCACCCCTTTTCACAGGTTCTCAAAGTGTAGTCATGAAAAGCCTGAGGGTCCCTTTTCTGAGAGTCTGCAAGATTAAACCTATTTTCGTAATAATACTAAGGTGTTTTGATTTCTGATATGGTATTGTGAGAAACAAAAGAAGGAATTCTGTCTCCCCCATAGCATTAAAACTACCCCAGCTTTGAGTAATAACACGATATAAGTCAGAGGTAACTGGTTCTAATCAGATCTGTGACCTAGCAGAACCAGGCTTCTGATTAAGTAAAAGGTCAGAAGCTTGTACACATACTTAATGAGCTCTTCGACGGGGAACATATCAAGTAAGAGAATACGATGTGGGCAGTTTAGGAGGTTGCATCTAACCACTGGAGAGCAAGGGGGGAAATTCCAATTGGGAACAGAGCATAATTTGCTTTTCACTTATCTGAGCTAATATACCGCATTAGGGAGTTACCCATTCAGAATGAATGTAAAGTAAATGTGATGAGAACTTTCCTGGCTCCACACTGAGTATTTTCTTTCTAGAGCAAGCATGCTTTTCACAGTAAAAATAGAAATAACCTACATGATCAAAAGCTCTTTGGGGTCCTCAGTGAATTTTAAAAGTATTAATAGGGTCCTGAGACCAAAAAGTTTGAGAACCCTGCCCGTCTACCCATGAAATCACTGCCATAACCAGGAGAGTCACACACAGTAAGATGCGAATTATTCCATGCTGCCTGGAAAGTTTTGGTTGGGGTGAGGAAGATGGCAGCAAAGCTCTCCAGCTTAGAGCGGACAGCGCGGAAGAGTGGTGCCAGGCCCCAAGGGCTCATGCGTGGCCACAAGAGGCTGGAGGGTAGGGGAGACAGGGTCTCTGGCTCTGAGCCTGGCAAACCTTCGCCTCCCGCTGATCCCGGTTCTCGGACTGCTCCCACCTCCGGCTCCTTTAAAACCTGCCCTTCCTGACCCAGACCAACCGCCGCACACCTTCTTCCCTGGGCCGACGGGCGCTGCCCAATCTCTGGGTAGAGTCTTGAGGGTGGGGGGTTTGGGGGGGGGGGGGTAAAAAAGGGCGTGAAGCCGCCGCTGAGGCTATCTTCCCCTTGGGCACGAAGCCAAAACCTTCGCCATCATGCTTGAGGGCAAAGAGGAAAGTGCTATGAGGGCCAGAGAGGCCGAAGTGGCTTCATCTTCTAAGAGAGCAATAAAGAGAAGCTGTTAAAAAAAGCTTCCTCGGGGGTGGGGATAAAGGGGGCGAAGCTAGGGCAGAGCCCAATAGTCTAAGGGAATCTTCCGGTTCGGCTGTCCCCACGTCCCAACAGCCATTGAGTTATCACCGCCTTTAGTAAAGTCTTAATGAAAGCCTCATTAGGAAGCTAGTAGGAAGAGATGAGAAAGAAGAGCATTCCAAGCATGGGGGAGGGGGAGTGTCCCGTTTGTGAAATAGCCGGGAGGCCAGTGTCCTGGTTCAAAGACTAAAGTACAAGAACTCTGGAAAGGTTGGAGGGGGCTATTCCCCCTCAGGAGCTCTATTCAGCAAGATTTGCCTGCTTGCTGTTCCTCCCATGTGACACTTCCAGTCCCATCTACATACCCATGACTTCCACAATGGAGGCACTTTAATAAATGCTTATTGGTGGATTATTTGCCCCTGAGGTCATAGTTCAGTTTTTGGGTGACCTCTCAAGGTCAAAAGCATGTTGAGTGAGATGTTTAAAGCACTAGTCAATAAACCTATTCAGGAAACTTCAGGGTCTGTCCTGTACACCTGGGATGAAACACTAACTCCTCTCTTTGTCATTGAAAGCCCTTCACATTTTAGTTATATCCTACCTTGTAGTCTTATTACGTACTACTACCCTTCAGGTGCTTTACCTGCTTGTTGTCCCTCAGACGTGACAGTTCATTTCCCACCTATGTACCTTTGAAAAGGCTGTTCTCCATGACTGGCACAAAGTAGGCACTTAATAAATGTTGACCAATTAATTGGCATTGAGGAACATTTCACAGTCCTTCACTGCTCCCTGGTGGTCAGAAGCGATGTTGCAGTTCAGTGAAATGTTTAGGGCTCTGGTCAATAAACTTAATAAACTCCACTGTCTCCCTGCACTTATAGCATCAAGCAGAGACTTCTTTTGTCGTTGAAAGCCCTTCACATCATAGTTATAGCCTACCTTGTTAGTCCTTTTATATACTCTTTTCCTTCATGTATTTTATTGTAATTACCTAATTACCTAATTACCCTCATGACTGGCACAAAGTGCCTGGCACATAGTAGGTGATCAATAAATGTTTTTTGAATTGAGCTGAACTGAAAGTACGTGCATAAATAATGCTTGATGACCAATTAATTACCATTGAAAAACATAGCAGCCTTTCATTGACATCTCCTGTTCAAACAAGATACTGCAGTTTACTTGAAAGTTGAGGACAATGTAAAATACTTTAAATGTCATATTTAAAGACGTCAGATAATATCTTCGTTTCATGGTTACTTTAAGGTTTCTGTGTTGTGTACAACTCCCAATATTAAACTCAAATGAATTCTAAAGCCTACTTTTATTGGATTATAACTTGTGGGACAGTTTATTCCTGCTATAGGTGAAAAGAATGGAGCAAAACGAAATCCTGAATTTATGACAGGAAGTGAGTAAGGAATTCCTTCAGTGCAAATAGGAATTCAGGTCAAACTATCAATATCAAAATTACCTATGAAATTATTATTATAGCAAATGTTATCTGATACAGCATAGGAATTCAGAGTAGTAGAGGCATCACTCAGTTGTTTTTGCTCTCCAATGTACTAGTTAATTTCTTAAAATATTGGTATTACCTAGTTGCAAAAGGAATATTCAGAGAAAATAAATACAAAAATGAGTGATCTTAGTTTTGAAGGCAATTTATGAAAGAAATATCAAAAGTTTGATTGAGACTGGACCATTGTGAAATCAGTCATGTAGGTAAATACTGTTGCTGGTGAGCAGGGCTAGTAATTTCAAAAAACAATAACATTAGAAGTATGCAAAATCCAATAGTAAATGAAGCTACATCTGTAGTAAGTGTGCTCACTAGCAGGGCAGAGATTCCAGTTCAGCTCCTCTACTTGCCAAGCTTATGTGGTGTATATATGTTGCTTCAGTTCCCTCTCTGCCTAATCATTCCTTTAAGACCTTCAATGAGTACATGATATCACAGAATCCTAGATCTAGAGCTAGAAGAGACCTCAGAGATCATCTAGTCCTATTCCCCCAATTTTACAAAGAGGGAAACTGAAAACCACAGAAGTCAAGTGATTTATTTGAGAGCACACGGACACTAAGTGTCTGAGGCAGGATTTGAACCTGGGTTTTGCTGACTTGAAATTCAGTGCTGCATCCACTAGATCCTGCTGCCTTCTACTCTCTCATTTCACCAATCTACTCTCATCTCTCTAGAAGTACTAAGACTAAACATATGAAGAAGGGTTTAGTTTTTTTGACGTCAAAGGTAAAACAACTTCCCCTAAATGGAAAGGTTCCTCTACTAAGCACTCAGTAGATCCTGATTGGCTTGAACTGAATTCTTTGGCTTCTGTTTCAACAATCTGGCTAGTAGCTTCTGTGGGGGTGTAAGATTCACCAACAGCCAGTACCCAGAAAGTTGCCAGTATGCTGCAAAAGCACAGGTTCTTTTGATCTGCTTTAGTAAGGAAAGCAACGGTAAGGGGTTTGACAAGCTTACTTTAATTCAGCATACAAATATCATTCCCTTAGTTCAGGGGAAAAAACCAGCACCCTGAACTTCAGAACAAATACAAACAAAGTAGAAACATCAACAGACAGACCTTGCCTGATTCAAATCCCAGTACATAGTTACCAGAGTTTCACAAAGTCTCAGCACTGGGTTACAAGCTGGAGGGCCCTTAGCTACAGCTGCCCGGAGTCTGTGCATCAGCACCATCACGAGTGAAGTACAAACATCAACAGACAGACCCAAATACAGATTCATAGTTACCAACATCTAGGTTCAGCCTGGGAGCTCAGAACAAGGGCTGGCCCAGAGTCACGCTCGCCACCAAGGCTGTAGGTAAGAGCTCCCAAGAAGAGAAAGCCAACCCCTGGTTTTATATCATTTTCAGGGTCAGGGGTGAGTCACACATGCGACTCACCCACGTGACCTAGAATCGTCACTAAGAGGTGACTTAAACCCACATGGTCTAAAAGCCTCTGCTGTCCCAGACATGTAAACTAGGCCCTCCCTGGAGTTAGCCCCACCTTGGGCCCCACCTTAGTTGCCAATCCACACCCACCAAGGTTTTACACCTAATAGGGGTTTGGGCCTGGGGCTTAGCACTTAGTAAGACTCAATGAAATACACTGAATTACTCAAAGCAAACAAAAGCCAAACTCTTCAAGGGTACTTGTTGAACTCCGTGCTAAGAGCCCATTTTGCTTACCAACACAGCTTCCTGTCTACACAGCACCCTGTCCTGAAGGTGTCACTTCCTTTATCCCAGCTTTGCCTCTTGTTGATCTGAGATGTTTGAAAGGATTTATACAGCAGCTTAGATTATGAGATAGTAACAGATATCAAACCCTCATTTAAGCACCAAAGATGATGTAAATCTCCTGTAGGCATCCTACCATGGCCACAAGTAAACCCAATAATGCTCATTTCTGCATCAGAGGGGGCCCGTGGTGACATGGTAGCACTACTACCCTGTTATTCTTAAGAAAAAAAAACATTCTGTCTAGCAGAGTCTGACGGGAATGCATCATCTCCTTCTCACCCAGCTCCATATATGTGAGGATTACCATAGGCATCAGTGTATTGCATATCGTCATCAAAGAGAAAAACAGCAAACTGTTTATACAACCCAGGTCCAGGGTGATTGCTTCCCTCCCATTAAAACTCCTTCTTTTCACAGCTACTGTGCTAAAGAAACAAAATAATGGAACACCTGAGCCCAGCTGCCCTTTGCTGGCAGGTGATCAGTCTCAAACACCACAGAGCCATTGACAGTGAGTCTGCTATTGAAAAGAGCTGATGTGAATTTCAACAGAATATTTTGTTCAACTTCCTATTCCAAGGTCTGGCAGGGGACAGAAGAGGAAGGAAAATCTTTGTGATCACGATACATGAAGAGGAACCTCCTAACAGACTGAAAGTACAGCATATCATACAGCTGACAAAGTGTCAACTGAATTACAACCCAGGATCTCCCTGTCCAATTTGCCATTTACATCCCACAACATAAGATAAGAATAAGGAATTCAAGAGAATGTCTGGGGCTGAGGCCTTCATCCTTCAAGGCCATAGGCAGACCAAGGGACGCTCCAGCTGGGTTTGTTGACACAAGATAGAGACGTCTCTCAGCCCGCTCAGGAAAGAAACAAAGATACAAAGATTGCTGAGCATCAGGCCCTTCCCTTGGCCGTACTCCATACTCCCAGAACAGTCACGGGGGGGGGGGGGGGGCAAGGACATGCGCTAAATGCCAAATGGCAGGAACTAAGTCAGTTTTTCTTATGCAAACTGAGGTTTTTTTAGTTAGGGGCTGGGGCAGGGTTTTTAGCAATAGCTGGCTGCTCAGGTATCATAATATATTCATACATATGTATATATTTCCTCCATTAGATACCCAATTAGATTATAAGATCCACTATTAGATCACAAACCATAATCTTTCCCTTTATACTGAAAGTTCCTTGAGGGCAGGAGCAGTCTTTTATCTCCTTCAGTATCTGCAGAACTGAGCACAGTGCCTAGCATATAGATGGCATTTAATTAATATTTGGTTTTTGATTGATAATATAAGGGATTTTTAAAGTTATGATTCTTCCCCTCTATGGCTGTAAACTCAGTATTCTGTTCCTTCAGTTACTTTAGCTCATTCTTATTCACATGGCCTTAATTGCTACAGCTCTTTTCTCCCTGATCACCTTCTCCCCTTATCTTTTTCTTTTTGGAATTTTGCTTCCTAGTTTAATTTAGTTTTGCTTTTTGCTTCCTTTTCTCTGGTTATTAACTTCTTCCCTCTCTTGCCCCCTCTCAGTAGATTCAGTCTGGTAGATTCTCCTTCTCACTGCCCAACCAAGGCCTCCCTCCTTCCCTCTTCCTCTTTTAAATCTTTTCCTCCTCCTTCTCACCCATTCTTCTAAAGGCTCTTCACTTTCTGAGACCACAAGTATTAACTTGTCCTTTTGCTAACTATCAGTTTGACCCACACACATCACACTCTCCCATCAATCCCCTTTCATTCACCATCCCATTTGTAGTCTCACAAAATGACTAATTCGCTAAAAGGCAAGGGATCACCAGCATCCATCCATTCCTTATAAAAAGTTAGTGTTTCTCAATTGAATTATGAAATTGAAACGCTATGGATCTTGGACAATGTAACCTTGGTTTTGTTTCTTTTCTAGAGGTGATCTATGTGTTGTTTCAATTTGCATTTCATTTTCTGTCTTTGAGAAGTCTGGGCACTTCCTGCATTGTAGTGCTACGGTTTTTGGTCCTGTTCTGTTCTTCTGGGAGATCTCATCCTTGAGATGGCTCTATGCATCCTGTCTTCAGGATGTGTTTCTTGTTCAGTGAGAGTATTTTTTAAATGTTATTAGTTTTTGCTTCTTTTCTTTTAGATTGTCATTCTATTCTGTGTATTTGCATTCCCAATCTATTGTTCTCTATTTTGTCTCTTTAGTGAGACTTGCCATAGCAGATTTCAGTTTATCAATTCTACTCATTATTTTTACTATGCAGGCCATACATTCTGATCTCATAATCCTCATGTGCAAATCAAAACAACCCTGAGGTTTCCCCCTATACGCCACAAACCGGGAATAATGACAACAGTCGAGATTGGAAGAGTTGTGGAAGGATAGGCATATGAATACATTGCTGGTGGACCTGTGAAATGGTACAACCATTTCATAAGGTAATTTGGAATTATGCAAATTATACAAATAAACTATACAGATAAAATGATTAAAATGTTCATATCCTTTGAATCAGAGACTCCATTACTGGCCTTATATGCCAAGGAAGTCATGATAGGAAGAAAGACCCCAAAATATTTATATTAAGGACTTTTGGTGATAGCTAACAAGTGGAAACAAATAGATGCCTATGGCTAATGGGGAATGGCTAAGCAAATTGTGATACATGAATGTAATGGAGTATTTCTTGCACAGTGAGAAGGCATGTGCCTGAAGAATACGGAGGAGCATGGAAAGATCTATATGAGCTGATGCAGAATGATGTAAGCAGAGCCAAGAAAACAATGTACACAGTAACCACAACAATGGAAAGGGAAACAAAACACCAAAATTCAAAAGTAAATGTAACAAAACCATAACGATCAAGTACGAGTCAAATGATAAGATAAGGGAACACATCCCTAACCTACCCTTTTGTGGAGATAAGAGTCCACAGGTATTACAGGTTGCACACGTTTTCAGAGTTTTTCAACGTATCAATCAGTTGTGCTGAGTTATTTTTTTTTTCTCGTTAAAAAATACTATTGGTCATACCAGATGGTTCTGTGGGAGGGGCAAGAGAACGAATGTGTAGGTTAACTAAGGTGGTGTAACATACACAAAAAACCAATGAAAACATTATTTTAAAAAGAAAGAAATTGTAACAAATATCATTAAAAAAACCAGTGACATGGAAAAAAGTTTATGGAGTAAAAATTTAAGAATTATAGGACAACCTGAAAGCTATGCCGTACAAAAGAGCCTAGACATAATATTTCAAGAAATCCAACAAGAAAACTTTCTAGACCTCTTAGAAGCAGGAAGCAAAGTAGAAATGGAAAAAATCTGTAGGTTGCCCCCATAAAGGACCCCTAAATATGAAAACTCCCAGGAACATCACAGCCAAAATCCTGAATTTACAGGTTAAAGAAAACATATCAGTACAGAAAGTACAGAAAGGATTCAAATACCAAAGAGCCACGGTCAGGAATACATAGGCTTTCTAGCCGTTCCCCTAAAGACACTGAGAGCTTGAAATAGAATATTTCAGAACACAAATAATACAAGTTTACAAACAAAATAACTTACCCAGGCAAACAGTATAATCTCAAAGGGGAAGCCTAGAGCTGCTTAGAGGTTTCTATGTGTAAACACAGCATTCAACAGAAGGCAGCCCAGGCTCCCAGGTGGAACCTTGTCTAAAACCACTTCTGGGGCTCAAGTGCCATCAGTGAACCACTCCCAAGCACCATCATGAAAACTTAGAGATCTAAGGAGAGTAATTAGGTGGAAGGGTGATGCCAACAGAGGGAGAGGGGTGGATTCTGCTGATCCCAAGGGCTTTCTCCTTGGTGTTTGGGAGAACTCAACCTAAGGACAGTCCCTGTGGACACAGAAAAGACCTTTGGAGAGGGAAGAAGTGTTATCTTGACTTTAAGGGAATAGCCAATCAAATAAGCATTTATTAAATGTCTGTTGTGTTTGTGTCATTCACTGTGATCAAGTAAAAATCCTTTGTACTTTGCATTTTTCACCAGGTAAATACTCGGAAAACCAGGAAAGTTTTAATTATATTTTACATTTATTTGTCTGAATAAATGGGTATGTCCCCTGAACAGAGTACAGGAGAGTACAAGGACGCAGACAAACACTAGTCCTTTTATTGACTCCCAGTTTGAATCTCCCGCCTGACTCTTCATTGGCCAGATGCAGCCTCCTGACTGCCTACGTCATGCACTCCTCAAACGGCTCATTAAGCATATGTACAAGCCTCTAACCTTTCACTTGATCAGACGCCTGGTCTCTGCTAATTCACAGCTCTGACTAGAACCAGTCACCTGACTTACAATCTGCTGTCACTCTCCTGTGGAAACAAAACTCCTCCCACCATTTCTCACAATTTACCCCTTTTTATTTTATCCAAATTTCTGTTTCCACATCTTTAAAATTCCCTTACTCTCTTTCTCATATGATTTTTTCCCCTTAACCATCACCCCTTTAAGTCAATATGGGATGGGAGAAAAGTTGATTGACTCATTGACAAATCAAAGGGCGCAGTCCTTTTATAAATACAGAGACAGAGATCCAAAAGAAAACAATAATGCAATTGTCCCTTTAAGATTCAAACCTCTCTCCTCATACAGTTGTCTGGCAGGGAACATCATCAATGAAGTCCTCTGGTGCTTGGTATTTGTTCTAGCCATCTCCAGCACAGCATTCCAACATCTTCTTCTTCTTGTATGAAGCAGCTTTTTGTCCATGCTCCTACAAAAGTGACCTTAGCATAAGTTTTTTTCTGACTCCTTTTATTATTTAATATTTTTAGTTTTCAATTTTGAGTCCCAAATTCTCTCCCTTCTTCCCTCCCCACCCACCCTCCTTGAGAAGGCAAGCAATTCAACATAGACCACACATGTATCATTATGCAAAACACTTCCATAAGGATTTATACAACAGCTTAAGATAGATGAGACATCAACAGATGTAAAAACATCACTTCAGCACCAAAGACATTGGAAAACTCTGCTAGATTACACCCTCCATAAACTACCTAATCTAGTAATACTCACAAATGTATGAGGGAGCCCATGGGGACATGGTAGCATAATCACATGCAGCTAGGTGGCACAATGGATAGAACCCTGGGCCTGGAGTCAGGAAGACTCATCTTTCTGAGTTCAAATCTGGCCTCAGACTGCTATTAGCTGTCTGATCCTGAGCAAGTCACTTAACCCTCTTTGCCTCAGATCCTCATCTGTCAAATGAGCTAGAGAAGAACATGGCAAATCATTGCAGTATCTTTGCCAAGAAAACCAAATGGGGTCAGAATGAGTCAGACACAACCGAAAAATGACCTAACCAAGCCTAATCATATTGTGGCTCTACAGAAACATTATGGGCACAATGGTCAGATCCACATTTATCACCTGTGATGACAGTCTATCCTGTGTCATCAGTAAAGAAAAAAAAGACCGATAAAACCTGGGTCCAGGGAGATCACTTTCCATAAAACCTCGTTCTTCCTACAGTTGTTTTGTTGTGTTTTCAGAATAATGAAAGACATGGCCCCAGACGCCATTTCATTTCTTTTTCCCAATCTGAAAACTGCTGACAGTGAATTGGTAAAGGGTTGGTGTCAAATTCGCCACCATATATTTAAAATTCAATTCCAAGTCCTGTTTGATAGGACTAATGGCTACCAGTATTTCTCCACAACATGGATTTGATCCATACCTCTTCCTTGCTATTAAAACAATGACAAGTTTTCCCCAAAAGATGTTAACGCCACTCCTGGGGCCCCAGATCAATGTTTTTTTATGCTTCTCTAATTAACTCCCTATTCCCCTCACCACAATGGCTCTTCAGAAATTTTTCATCCCTCCTCAAACTTCTCATAGCTCTTTCCCACACCCACCCACTCTCTCAGCTGAGAACCTTGACTCATATTTCCCTGAAAATATTGAGGTCATTCCACCTCAAGAGCTCCTTCTTCTCCCCTCCTCTTCCTCTCACATCACTCGAATAGATTTTGCCACTATCTCCTCCTCCGCCCCTGTTTCTCTTGCAGAGATGTGCTTACTCCTTGTTGAGACAAACCCTGCAAAAGTTTGTCCTGCACAAGTGGTCCCCTTCCACCCCATTTCCTCCAGCAGACTGCTCCCTCTATCATCCCCATCCTCTCCCTTCATTATCTCCCTGTGTACTGGCTACTTCCCCCTACCCCCCGCCTACAAACATGTCTATGTCTCTCCTATTCTTAAAATATCTCTCCCTGGATCCATTCATCCCATCTAATTATCATCCCACATATCACCTCCCGTCTGTGGCTAAACTCCTTGAAAAGTCCATTTACAATAGTGTAATGGTAATGTAAATGTGAAGATCTTCCCATCCATTAATAGGTCCATGTGAACTGCTTATGTCACAGGAAGCCAAAGTGACATGTGGTGGGAGGAGCTTGCTGAATGACTGGAACTGGAAGGGTGGAGCAGGAAATGCTCAGAGAAATTAGAAACCATAAGAGAAGAGGACAGCAGGCAAGGAGACAGCTATGATTTGAGAGGGTTTGATTGTGAGAAGGCCCCAGCAGTGTAGAGGCTATGGAATGGAGTGGCTCCCAGCTGTGATAATCCGTATTAACTTCTTTGCTACTTGGATGGATTGTACTTACTGGTTTTGGGATTTGGTTCTCTCCTGTCTGAATAAATGTTTTGCTTCTCCTGTCTTCTACATGGAGAGTCTGTTATATTTTGCGATACAGAACCAAGTCAGCACATTCATAGCAATAGTAACCATTGTTAATATTGCCTTGACAATACAAATAGTCACCTCTATTTGCTTTCACCTCTCTATTCTTAACTCTCTATAGTCTACCTTCTGCCCTCATGTAGTAGCAATTTGGATTTGAAGATCTTTCCCACCCACCCATGTAACCTGCTTAAGTCACAAGAAGCCTAAGTTACATGTGGTGGGAGGAACTTCTTGACAGGAAAAGGAAGTTATGTCACAGGGAGATGGAGAGAGAGAGAGAGAGAGAGAGAGAGAGAGAGAGAGAGAGAGAGATGTTATGGCTGCCCTCGTGATTGTTAGAACTTAATAGGCTGACTTAGCTGTACTGTGAGTTTATTTTGGGGAAGACCCCAGCAGGGGGTCAGAGAGATTTTGGGATGGTGAGACTCCAGGTTGTTATATTGTGTACTGAATATTTTGGGTTCCTTGCTGTTATGATGAAGTGTACTGACTGGATAAATCGCTTGTGGGATATGGTTCTCTGGTGGCTGAATAAATGGTTTATTTCTTCCACCTTCTATGTGGAGAGTCTCATGTACTTTGCGATACCAGAACTACATAGGCATTTTGACAATAATCATCTATATTGTTATTATTGCCTCACTGTTACACCTCATCATTCAACTGAAGCTTCTCTCACTAAGGTTGTTAACTTCATTAAGGTTGTTCTCTCAGATGTCAAATCCAGTGTCCTTTTCTTAATCCTCCCCTTTTGATCACTAGGTAGCACTTAACACTGTTATTCTCCCTTCTCTTGACACTTTTCTCCCCCTAAGATTTTTGTGATATTATTTTCTCCAGGATCTTCTTTTAGTCATCAACAAACATTTATTAAGTGCCAGTTGTTTGCCAGGGAATGTACTAAGCACTGGAAATACAAAGAAAGGTAAAAGACAGTGTCTGACCCCAAGCACCTCACCATGGCAACTCCTCCTCAATGTCCTTAGCTGCCTCTTGATCCAGGTCATGCCTGATAACCATGAGTGCCCCCCAGGACTCTGTCCTGCACTGCCTTCCCTTCCATTTTAATACTATTTCCTTTGGTGTTCTCATCAGTTCCCATGGATTCAATTATGAAACTGATTCTCCCATCTATTAGTCCAATCTGAACCTCTGCTGACATTCAGTCTTGATTCTCCAACTTGCCTATTGGACATATCCAACTCAATGTCTTGTAGACATCTTAAATTCAACATATCCAGTATCAAACTCTTTCTATTCCCCTACCCTTTCTACCCCCCTACCCGAAACACTCTTCTCTTTCAAAATTCCTTATTACTGTTGCAGGGACCACCATCCTCCCAGTAACCCAGGCACACAACCTAAGTGTCATCCTTCCGTGCTGACATTCTCACCAGCCCCAAAACCAACATGTTGCCATGCATGATTCTTGATATTCATTCACTCATTTGTTGGTTCATTTTCTTTTCAATAAAACTATTTGTGTTTTGAGCCTTGTGAGCCTAACTTTGGAACTTAAAATCTAGTGGAAGTGAATGTTGAAAACTAAAAATAAATGAATTAATTAAAAAATCCTTTTTCTTATTAAAAAAAACAAACAACAAAAACAACGAAAAACTGAACTTTCCAAAGTAGAATAACCTAGGGTGGGAGGTAGTGAGTTCTCCATTACTGAAGGATTTTAAGAAGAGATTGGATGGCCTCTTATCAGGGATATTATAGAAGAGAGAGGGTTCATTAATTCTCAGGTAGGAAATGAGAGACTGACTCTTATCCTTTCCACGCCTAATACTCAAGGCTCCTGTGAGCTGCTGCTTTGTCCCCTTGGGGTTGTGGGGAGTAACATCTCCTTTACTTTATTCTTCCCTCCTAGAAAGTTGGCAATCTCTCACTCAAGAGCAAAATCTCTAGTGCCCTTGCTCAATCTCTTCTTCGTAGGGGTCCGGGTACTGTGCCCCAGGCATTGTTCCCAGGAGGACTTTGAGCTACCCTTGGTGCCCTTTCTGTAAAGTCTTCATGATCTCCTAACTGCCTGATCTATTTTCTGCCTTCCTCTTCTTAGATGGACATCATATATTTAATGTCTGCAGGCTCTCTGCCCCCAGGGGCCTTGAGGCAGCATCAGTGTCTCTCCTCTGGATGGGGCAGGCTTTTTTCTCCACATCCTTGCTTTCTGGCTCCCTTCCCCTGAGTCAAAATCTTTTCTAACCTCTTTTGGTCTCATTCCCACCTGCCCCTGCTCCTCTCTTACTGACCCATACTCCAAGATTCCTTTCCCATCTCACTGTCAAAGCTATCCTTCCCAAGGCTCAGTCTCCCCTCATGCCTGGTGTTCCCTGGTATTTGCTGTACTTAGGCTCCTCACTTTTTGGCCATTCTTGGTTCTTGCATAAGCTTCCTCTTAATTGCCTCTCTCTCCTTTCTCTCCTAGTCCTAGGACAGAGATCACTTGAGACAAAAATAATGATAGAGCAACTCTTTTCTGTATACCTCAGAGATAAATAAAACACTTTCCTTACAAAAGCCCTCTTAGGTAGGGAATGCCAGGATCATTCCCATTTTACAGATGAGGAAACTGAGTCTGAAAGCAGTTACTAGGCAGGAGGGTAAAAGAGCCTGGATGAGAAAATGACAAAGAAGTCATTGCTGCTAGAAGGCAGGGCCCCCATTAGAGCTGAGCCCTCTGGCCCCCTCTCATTCACTCTAAGATCCTTGACCAATAGATGGTTCATATGTCTATAGCATTTTACTGTAGAGAGATCAGGGCAGTTATGTGACTCAGTGGAAAATTGAGTAACAGAAAAACATGCTGAATTGTGACTGTTCTAAAAATATAAAAACCTGTCTGTTCTTCTGTACAAGTCAGTCAGACTTTCTCTGGCTCACTCCATGAACATGTCTGTCTGCTATGCTTAAGGGAATAAATAAATAAGTAATATGAATTTTTCTATCACCTAGCTCTGTTTGCCTCCTTTAACCAAACTTTCAGATTAACAATGGGAAATGCTATCCACGTCCAGAGAAAGAATTATGGAATCTGAATGCAGGTTGCAGCAACCTATTTGCTCTCTTTTTTTTCTTTTCTTTTCTTTTTGGTTTTGTTTCATCTTCCTCATGGTTCATTTCATTGGTTACAATTCTTTACAATCTGATTATTGGAAAATAAGTTTAATATCAAGGTATATGTAGAATATGATCAGATTACATGCTGTCTTGGGGGAGAGGGGGGAGGAGAGGGAGGGGGAGAAAATTTGGAACTCAAAACCTTGTAGAACTTAGTGTTATAAACTAAAATCAATTAATTAATTAATTAATTAATTAAAAAAAGACATGAGGAAAGGATTCTAGGAAGATGGCAGAGTAGGTCAGAAAATTCCAAGCTCTCAAGATTTTCCCCCAGAAAAGAGTTAAAATAGCATCTTAGGGCAAACAAAGTGTGGGTGGAGACAAAGAAAAAGAAGGGCACAACTGGGGTTTTTTTCAGATAGTTTGAGAAGATCTGAAGAAAAACACCAGGACTAGCTTTGGTCCCTGCAAGGAGTAAACACCTCCAGGCTAGGTTCAGTTTTAACAACAAGCTGGGAAGCCACTTAAACAACCAGGGGCAAGCCCCGGGGTTAGTTGGTCTGAGAAGCTGATTCGGCCCCAGCCACTGGAAACTCTCACCCTGGGACAGTGAGGGGAGTTGTGCGTTTGAGCCCAGGAAGACTGTGGGAACCTCTGCTGACCAAGAAGGCCAGACTCAGCTGTGATGTAAAGAGTGGTGGGGGTGAGAAGGAACCAGCCCACGCATGGTGAGTGCAGAAGCAGCGGGGTAGTAAGCTTCTAGCTGTGGGTGCTTACAGAAGGTTGGAGTTTTGGCTTTGGCTCCAGGCTAGAGGAGAGAACTAAAGATCTGGGGCAAGAGGCACCAGTTCCCATACCCCAGGGCTAGAGGTTTTACTACAAAAATGCACAGGCAAAGAAGAAAGAATCCAACCATGGAAACCTATTACGGGAAAAGAGATGACAGGAGTTCATCTTCAGAGGAGGATACTGAACTAAAGAAACCCCCAAAGAGCAATGTCAAATGGTCGCTTGCCCAAAAAGAATGTATAGATCTTAAAAAAGACTTTAAAAATCAAATGACAGAGATGGAGGAAAAACCAAAAATAATAATAATAATCCAAGAAAAACAAGAGGTTAAGAAAGGAAAATCAACCAATTAGAAAAGGAGATTCCAGAATCTCAAGGAGGAAAATGACAACTTGATAATTAGAACTGGGCAAAGGGAAGCCAGTGAAATCATAAGAGATCAAGAAATAATTAAACAAAACATGAATAATGAAAAAATAGAAGAGAAAGTGAAACGTAAGAAAAACAACAGATTTGGAGAATAGATCAAGAAGAGAAAATACGAAAATGATCAGAGTAACTGAAAGTCACGTGTGGAACGAGTGAAGACCTCTCATAAAAGAGGACAAATTAAATAAATAGAAATAAGTAGGATAGTGAGTCCCATTTCTCTACTTAGATATTTTCCTTTCTGTAAAGCCATTTCTCTACTTAGATGTTTTCCCCTCCATAAGCTAAGCTAGTAACCGTAAGGCCCCCGAGGTTAAGAACAGGACACAGGATGCTCACATCCTATGTATTTACCTAATGGTGAGAGGCCTGAAAGAAAGAAGAGTTGAGGTGAATAAGTCAGCAACCATAAAATCCTCTGAAAGTAAGGATAGGACACAGGATGCTCACCCCCTGTGCTTTGACCCCAGGACAAGGGACCCTCAGCTCAGCAGAAAAATGGATGAAAAGCCGGAAAGCCAGGTGCAATGTAGACGTGCAAGACCAGTTAGGTACGAATGATGGGAGACAAGGTGTAAGGGTGTTGGGGACATCCGTCACAGATGTAAGGGTGATGGGAAAGGCTAGTTTGACACAGATATGAAGATGAGGTAACCAACAACTGGCTTCTGCCTGTCACAGATAACCAAACCATTTGTTCATTGTCATTGTCATTAAGATAGATTTATCACTTCAGATTGATTGGAGAATGGGATAAGAATGGTGGGAAGGTTATGTCCGTCACCTGCTTGTCAAAAATAACCATACTGTTTGTTCCTTGCCATTGTCCCTGGGATAGATTTATCACGTCCAGATTGTACCCTCAAAGCTTACGTCTGCAAGCTGAGAGAAAGGAGGTTGGGAGGGGGAATTGCAGTTAGGGAGCTATATAAACACCCCAATTCTCTGTGTCCAGCGCGCTCTGACACTGAGAGAACCCCGGTGCTCCTGAGTTGCCCTTTCCCGCGGGATCGTAATAAATTTTCCTTTCTATTTTCACCTTGAGATGCCTCTGTTTTTAATTCTTGGATTTGTAAAATCCATCACAGTCATGATCAAAAAAAGAATCTTGATACAATAATACAGGAAATAATCAAAGAAAATTGTCCTGAAGCATTAGGACAAGGTAGGGAAGTAGAAATAGAAAAAAAAAATCCACCACACACCACTTAAAAGAGATCCTATGAGGAAAACTCATAGGAATATCAAAGTCAAATTCGGGAACCCCCAGCTCAAGGATAAAATATTAAAAGCATCAAGATTAAAACAATTTAAATATGATGGTGCCACAATTAGAATTACACAAGACTTAGCAGCAGAGACATTAAAGGACCGCAGGTCTTGGAACACAATATATCAAAGAGCAAAAGACCTGGGACTCCGGCCAAAAATATACCCTTCAAATTTCAGTATTATCTTGAATGAAAAAAATGGACATTTGACAAACCCTGAGACTTTCAAGACTTTGTTAAAAAAATTCCTCATCTTAATAGAAGATTTGACATACAAGAACCAAGAGAAACATAAGGTAAAATGTATGTCTAACATTCCTATTAGTAATTATCGAGCTCATAAGAAAGAGGGGGATAAACCTGACTATGATATGAATTTAAAAAGTAAAGTCATTTAGAAACAACTAAAACAGTAACTATTTTGTGCAAAATTTTTGCAAGAAGAAGAAAGGATGCAGAAGGGCTGGTAGTTCTGGTAACCTACTTTCAGTGGGAATGGGTTCAACATGGAACAGTACATATTTATTTAGAAGAGTATAAAAGTCTTCTAAATTTAGAAGAAATAAAATGGTAGGGGTTTAGTGAGGGGGGAGAGTACAAGGGAGGGATTAGAACAAGGAGGGATTTTTAGAGTGGAGAATGAGGGAATAGGTAATGAGTTTTTAGATTAATGGGAATGGGAGGATAGAGGATGGATACTTGGAGGGAGGGAGCCAAGTGTGTCAACAACCTGGCTGGCAGCTTCTGTGGGGGTATAAGATTCACCCACAGCCAGCACCCAGAAAGCTGCCAACAGCACAGGTTCTTCTGATCTGCTTAATTAAGGAAAGCAAGGTGAAGGGGTTGACAGGCTTACTTTTAATTCAAAAATCATTCAGTTAGTTCAGGGGAAAAAAACAGCACCCTGAACTTCAAAACAAAATGCAAACAAATTACAGACATCAACAGACTTTGCCTGATTCAAGTCCCAACAGATAGTTACCAGAGTTCAACAAAGTTTCAACATCCGGGTTTACAAGCTGGAGGGCTCCTTAACTACAGCTGCCCGGAGTCTCCTCACCAACACCATCTCCAGAGCCCCACACAAATGGCTCTGTCCTCCCTTCTTATAGGGCTTCAGACATCAAACATCATCTGAATCACCAGAGCTCAGGCTCTGGTGATTGGTTCTTGAGTTGGCCCCTCCCCTTAGGACCCTGGAAGGTTCACATCCACATGGATTACATTAACACCTGATGGGGTTTGGGCCTGGGGCTTAGCACCTAGTAAAGCTCACTGAGATAAACTGAGTCACTCAAAGAAAACAAAGGCCGTTCTGGTTACACCAAGTAATAGGAGGGCAGGATGGTTGGTGGAGGAGAGGGATAGGCAAGGGATAGGAAGGTGTTGTAGCTGGTAGAAGTAAGGTAGAGGAGGCAGGAAGGATAGGAAAGAAAAGTTATGTACAAACATAAAAACATTGATCAGAAGTAGATTATGTTTGAGAAAGTATATGTCTATATATATATATATATATATATATATATATATATGTGTGTGTGTGTGTGTGTGTGTGTGTGTGTGTGTGTGTATGTATATATCCGTATGTGTATGGATATATCAAGAAGCATATCTAAATTATATGGTAGCCTTCTGGGGGTGGGAGGAGGGGAAAAAGAACAAAGTTAAAAAGTGCACAGCAGATAACAAAAGAAAACACAAGGAAGCAAAGAAAAGAAATTCTCAACACAAGGTGTATTATTTATCATACAAGCTTTCTTGAAATGAAAATTTATTGTTACATATTTGGAATCCTCTCCTATGTTCTGCTATGCACATGACATGCTTTTTTTCTTTCTTACTTTATATTTAAGTTATAATATTTAAGTTTGTGATATGCTTTTGTTTCTTTTCTCTACTTTGTATTTGTGTTTTGGTAAAATAAAAATACATGCAGCCAGAGGAAGACACCACTGTCAAGGCTCCTATATTCAAAGCCTCCAAGAAATATGAAATGGTCTCAGGCCATAGAAGAGGTCAAAAAGGATTTTGAAAATCACTTAAGAGAAGTGGAGGAAAAATTGGGAAGAGAAATGAGAATGATCCAAAAAATCATGAAAAACGAATCAACACCTTGCTAAAGGAGACCCAAAAAATGCTGAAGAAAAAAACACCTTAAGGACAGGTAGGTTGTGCAGTGAGTTGTGCACTGGCCCCAAAGTCAGGAGGACCTGAGTTCAAACCCCACCTCAGACACTTGACATACTTACTAGCTTTGTGACTTTGGGCAAGTCACTTAACACCAATTGCCCTGCCTTCTCTCCTCCAACCCCCCTCCCAAATAACACCTTAAAAATAGAATAATCCAAATGGCAAAAGAGGTCCAAAAAGCCAATGAGGAGAAGTACACCTTGAAAAGCAAAATTGGCCAAATGGAACCGGAGTTCCAAAAGCTCACTGATGAAAATAATTACCTAAATATTAGAATGGAGAAAATGGAAGGTAATGATGTCATGAGAAATCAAGAAATTATGCAACAAAAGCAGAAAGAATGAAAAAAAAATAAAAGACAATGTGAAATATCTCATTGGGAAAACAACTGACCTAGAAAATCGGAGTACCTGGAGGTCAGGATAAAAAAAGAGCCTAGACATCATCTTTCAAAGAATTATCCAAAAATAAGAACCCTACCCTGACATTCTAGAATCAGAGAGAAAATAGAAATTGAAAGAATCTACTGATCATCTCCTGAAAGAGATCCCAAAAGGAAAACCCCTAGGAATATTGTAGCCAATTCCAGAGTTCCCGGGTCAAGGAGAAAACATTACAAGCAGCCAGAAAGAAACAATTCAAGTATTGTGGAAACACAATCAGGATAATACAAGATTTAGCAGCTTCTACACTAAGGGATCAAATGGCTTGGAATATGATATTCCAGAGGTCAAAGGAGATAGGATTAAAACATAGAATCACCTACCCAGCAAAACCGAGTATAATATTTCAGGGGGAAAATGGCATTTCAATGAAATAGAAGACTTCCAGGCATTCTTGTTGAAAAGACCAGAACTGAATAGAAAATTTGACTTTCAATTACAAGAATCATGAGAAACATGAAAAAGTGAACAGGAAAGAGAAGCCATAAGGTACTTATTAAAGGTGAACTGCTTCCATTCCTGTATGGAAAAATGATAATTGTAACTTGAGACTTTTCTCAGTATTAGGGTAGTTAGAGGGAATATGTATGTATGTATGTATGTATGTATGTATGGGTGTATATATGTATATATGTATACATATGTGTATATATGTGTTTCTATATGTAGACAGAGGGCACAGGGTGAGTTGAATATGAAGAGATGATACCTACAAAATGAAATTAGGAATTGAGAGGAATGTACTGGGACAAAGAGAAAGGGAGAGGTAGAATTATGAAATCATTTCACACAAAAGGGGCAAGAAAGAGCTTTTGCAATGAAGGGGAAGAGGGGGGAGGTGAAAGGGAATAAGCAAGCCTTATTCTCATTGGATTTGACTTAAGGAGGCAATAACATACACACTCCATTTGATATGGAAATCTATCTTGCTCTGTCTAAAGGAAGACAGGATGGAAGGGGATGAGAGGGGAGATCGTGGAGGGGATGGCAGATTGGAAGTAGCAGCAATCAGAAGTGGGCACTTCTGTGGAGGGACAG
Organism: Trichosurus vulpecula; assembly: GCF_011100635.1. Taxonomy (NCBI): domain Eukaryota; kingdom Metazoa; phylum Chordata; class Mammalia; order Diprotodontia; family Phalangeridae; genus Trichosurus; species Trichosurus vulpecula. The sequence goes on from NW_023494380.1 coordinate 1,100,803, forward strand.
GTCAAGGGAGAGAGTTAAATGGATGGATAGATGGACCACATGCAGGGTAACATAGTTCATCTTTTGCAACATAAGTCTTGTAGAGCTGTTTTGCATGACTTTACATGTGTGACCCATATTGAATTGTTTGCTTTCCCAGTGGGGGGGGTGAGGTGGGGGGGAGAGGAAGGGAGAGAATGTGGAACTCAGGGTCTTAAAAATGAATGTTAAAAATTGTTTTTACATGTAACTGGGAAATAAGATATACAAGCAATGGGGTATTGAAATCTATCTTGCCCTACAGGAAAATGGAAAGGAAGGGGATAAGAAAAGGGGGGGGGGGAGGGTAATAGAAGTGAGGGCAGATTGGAGGAAGGGGTAATCAAAATACATGCTGTCCTTCAGTGGGGGGAGGGGAGAGATGGGGATAAAATTTGGAATTCAAATCATGTGAAAGTGAACGTTGAAAACTGAAAATAAATTTACATTAAAAATGAGCAGGATGAGGGGGTGGAGCCAAGATGGCGGCTGGAAAGCAGGGACTTGCATGAGCTCCCTGCCAGGTCCCTCCAAAAACTTATAAAAATGGCTCTGAACAAATTCTAGAACTGCAGAACCCACAAAATAGCAGAGGGAAGCAGGGATGCAGCCCAGGACAGCCTGGATGGTTGCTGGATGAGGTCTATCACACACGGAGCGGGGAGTGGAGCTCAGCATGGGCAGCGCCAGGACCAATCAGACCAGGAGCCAGGTAGAACAGGCCCTAGCACCCTGAATCACTGAGCTGTGGCAGTTACAAGACTTCTCAACCCACAAACACCAAAGACAACAGAGAAGGTTAGTGGGAAAAGCTGCAGGGACAGAGGGAATGAGTTCGCCTTTTGGCCACCACCCTGGGGGCAGAGGAGGTGGGGCAGCTACAGAACTACAGCTGCAGTTACTTCCAGCCCCAGGCGCACCTGGTGGGAGGAATTAAGTGGCAGATCAGAGCAGAAGTGCACAGCCTGCTGAAGATCTGAGTCCAGTCCGGGTTGGGGGTTCTTGGGGAAGGAGGAGTGCTGGTGTGGCAGAGCTGGCTGTATAGAAATAGCTCTGAAATCAACAGCACATCCCCTTAAGCTTTGAACAAAGTACTCTTGCTCTACAAGCAGTCATACCCCGATGAAAAACTCAAGGGTCAAGTAAGTTGTCTGGGAACATGGCCAGGCAGCGAAAATGCACCCAGATTCAGTCTCAGACTTTGGAATCTTTCTTTGGTGACAAAGAAGACCAAAACATACAGCCAGAAGAAGTCAACAAAGTCAAAGAGCCTACATCAAAAGCCTCCAAGAAAAACATGAACTGGTCTCAGGCCATGGAAGAGCTCAAAAAGGATTTGGAAAAGCAAGTTAGAGAAGTAGAGGAAACATTGGGACTACAAATGAGAATGATGCAAGAAAACCATGAAAAACAAGTTAATGACTTGCTAAAGGAGACCAAAAAACATACTGAAAAATACACTGAAGAAAACAACACCTTAAAAAATAGACTAACTCAAATGGCAAAAGAGCTCCAAAAAAACAATGAGGAGAAGAATGCCTTGAAAGGCAGAATTAGCCAAATGAAAAAGGAGGTCCAAAAGACCACTGAAGAAAATACTACCTTAAAAATTAGATTGGAGCAAGTGGAAGCTAGTGACTTGATGAGAAATCAAGATATTATAAAACAGAACCAAAGGAATAAAAAAAATAGAAGACAATGTGAAATATCAAATTGGAAAAACCACTGACCTGGAAAAGAGATCCAGGAGAGATAATTTAAAAATCATTAGACTACCTGAAAGTCATGATCAAAAAAAGAGCCTAGATATCATCTTTCAAGAAATTATCAAGGAGAACTGGCCTGATATTCTAGAGCCAGAGGGTAAAATAGAAATTGAAAGAATCAACAGAACGCCTCCTCAGAAAGATCCCAAAAAGAAAACTCCTAGGACTACTGTCGCCAAATTCCAGAGCTCCCAGATCAAGGAGAAAATACTGCAAGCAGCCAGAAAGAAACAATTTGAGTATTGTGGAAAAACAATTAGGATAACACAGGATCTAGCAGCTTTCACATTAAGGGATCGAAGGGCTTGGAATATGATATTCAGGAGGTCAATGGAGCTAGGATTAAAACCAAGAATCACCTACCCAGCAAAACTGAGTATCATGCTCCAAGGCAAAATATGGATTTTCAATAAAATAGAGGACTTTCAAGCTTTCTCAGTGAAAAGACCAGAGCTGAATAGAAAATCTGACTTTCAAACACAAGAATCAAGAGAAGCATGAAACAGTAAACAAGAAAGAGAAATCATAAGGGACTTACTAAAGTTGAACTGTTTTGTTTTTGTTCCTACACAGAAAGATGATGTGTGTGATTCATGAGACCTCAGTATCATAGTAGCTGAAGGGAATATGCATATATATGTGTGTATGTATATATATATACATATGTGTCTACGTATGTATATATGTAGGTATATATATATATATATATATATAGAGAGAGAGAGAGAGAGAGAGAGAGAGAGAGAGAGAGAGAGAGAGAGGACACAGGGTGAGCTGAATATGCATGGAAGATACCTAAAAAAATAAAATAAAATTAAGTTATAAGAGGGGAGAGATAGAATAGGGTAAATTGTCTTGCATAAAAGTGGCAAGAAAAGGCGGTTCTATGGGAAGGGAAGAGGGGGCAGGTGAGGAGGAATGAGTGGGTCTTGCTCTCCTTGAATTTGACCTGAAGGGGGAGTGCAATGCACTCTCAATTGGGTGTCTTGCCCCACAGGAACCAAGGAGGAAGAAGATAAAAGGGGGATGATCGAAGGGAGGGCAGACAGGGGGAGGAGGTAATCAAAAACAAACACTTTCGAAAAGGGTCAGGGTCAAGGGAGAAAATTCAGTGGAGGGGGATAGGTTGGGAAGGAGCAAAATGTAGTTAATCTTTCACAAAATGAGTATTGTGGAGGGGTTTTATGTGGTGATGCACATGTGGCCTATGTTGAATTACTTGCCTTCTTGGGGAGGGTGGGCGGGGAGGGAAGAGGGAAGAGAATTTGGAGCTCAGGGTTTTAAAAACAGACGTTCAAAAACAAAAAAATTGTTTTTGCACGCAACTAGGAAATAAGATACATAGGCAAGGGGGCATAGAAATTATCTTACCCTATAAGAGAATAAGGGAAAGGGGGATGGGAGGGGAGTGGGGTGACAGATGGGAGGACTGACTGGGGAACAGGGCAACCAGAATATATGCCATCTTGGAGTGGGCGGGAGGGTAGAAATGGGGAGAAAATTTGTAATTCAAACTCTTGTGAAAATCAATGCTGAAAGCTAAATATATTAAATCATTTTTAAAAAAAGAAAAAAATGAGCAGGAAAGAATTTCACATTGATGACAAATCAATTCAAAAATGAAGGATGACCTCATCAGGAAGGATTTTCCTTATCTGAATCAGGAAATCACCAAAGAACCTGTGTTCTTTTAGCTGTAGCTTGCTACCTATTTTTACTGGTTACCTCTGTTGAGGATTAGAACATGGTGTGGTCTCCATTGGATATGAAAATCTCTCTTACCCTACAGTGAAGTAGGGGGAAAGGGGATAAGACAAGAGGGGATAATAGATGGCAGGGCAAATGGGAGGAGGGGGTCATCAGAAGCAAATACTTTTAATGCGAGACAGGGTCAAATGAGAGAATACAATAAATGGGGGATGCGATAGGATGGAGGGAAATATAGTGAGTCTTTCACAACATGGCTTTTATTGAAGTGTTTTGCATGATTACACATGTATAACCTATATCAAATTCTTGTCTTCTTAATGAGGGAGGTTGGGGAGGGAGGAAGTGAGAGAATGTAAAAGTTTTAAAAACAAATGTTAAGCATTGTTTTACCATGCAACTTGGAAATGATATACAGGCAACGGGGTATAGAAATCTATCTTGCTCTACAGGAAAATAGAAGGGAAGGGGATAAGAGAAGGGGGTTATAGAATGCAGGGCAGATTGGGGGAAAGGGTGGGGGAGGGGAGAGATGGGGAGAAAATTTGGAACTCAAAATTCTGTGGAAGTGAATGTTGAAAACTAAAAGTACGTTAATTAATAGAAAAAATCAGGGGTAGCAATCCTGACCTCAGACAAAGAAAAAAGAAAAACAGAGCTAATTAAAAGAGGTAAGGAAGGAAATTAATCTTGCTAAAAGGTACCACAGACAATAATGTAATGTCAACACTAAACATATATGCACCAAGTGGTATAGCATCCAAATTCTTCAAGAAGTTGAGTTACAGGTTCATGAACAAACAAGAGACAGAGAGCATTACAAAATGTAAAATAGATAAATTTGATTATATTAAAAAGCTTTTGCAGAAACAAAATGAATGAAACCAAGATTAGAAGTAGAGAGCTGGGAAACAATCTTTTCAGTAAGTGTCTCTGATAAAGGCCTCATTTCTGAAATATATAGAGAATGGAGTAAAATTTGTAAGGATATAAGCCATTCCCCAGTTGATGAATGGTCAAAGGATATGAACAGGCAGTTTTCAGATGAGAAAAGAAAGCTATCTATAGGCTTATAAAGAAGTGCTCTAAATCACTTTTGATTAGAATGCAAATTAAAATAACTCGAAGGTACCAACTCACACCTATCAAGGTTGGCCAATATGACAAAAATGGAAAATGGTAAATGTTGGAAATGATGTGGGAAAATTGGGACACTAATGAACCATTCTGGTGGACCATTGTGGAGAGCAATTTGGAACTATGCCCAAAGGACTATAAAGCTGTGCATGCCCTTTGATCCAGCAATACCACTACTACGTCTATATCCCAAAGAGAAAAAAAGGGAAAAAGACCTATATGTACAAAAAATTTATAGCAGCCCTTTTCATGGTGGCAAAATATCAGAAACTGAGGGGATGCCCATCAATTGGGAAATGGCTGAGGTATATGAATATAATAGAATACTTTTATGCAATAAGAATTGATGAACAGGCAGATTTCAGAAAAAAAAACCTGGAAAGACTTGTATGAACTGATACAAAGTGAAATGAGCAGATCCAGGAAAACATTGTACACAGAATCAGCAACAACTATGAATAACTCAGCTCTTCTCAGCAGCAAAATGATCCAAGACAAGTATGAAAGACTCATGAAGGAAAACGTTATCCACATCCAAATAAAGAACTGATGGACTCTCAATGCAAATCAAAGCATACTTTTTCCACTCACTTTATTCTTTTTCATGTTTCTTTTCCTTTTGATCTGTTTCTTCTTTCCCAGCTGTGACTAATATGAAAATATGTTTTACGCAATAGCACATCTATAACCTATATCAAACTGCCTACGACTTTTAGGAAGAGGGGAGGGCAGAGGAGGAAAGGTGGGCAGGAGAAAAATTAGAAACTTAAAGTCTTGTAAAAATGAATTGTCTTGACCATTAATTGGGGAAAAAATAAAGTGCTTTTTAAAAACAAAAAGAAAAAGAAATTGAACAAACCATCAATGAACTTCCTAAGAAAAAAATCCTCATGGCCACATGCATTCACAAGTGAATTCTACCAAAAATTTAAAGAATGATTAATCCCAATGCTCTATAAACTATTTGGAAAAATAGGCAAAGAAGGAGTCTTACCAAATTCCTTTTAAGACATAAATATGGTGCTCAAACCTAAAGCAGAAAGAGCCAAAACAGAAAGAAAATTACAGACCAATTTCCCTAATAAATATTGATGCAAACATTTTAAATAAAGTACTCACAAAGAGATTACAGCAATATATCACCAGGATCATACACTATGACCAGGTGGGATTTATACCAGCAATGCAAGTTTGGTTCAAAATTAGGAAAACTATCAGTATAATTGATCATATCAGTAACAGAACCAACAGACACCATAAAATTGTCTCCATAGACGCAGAAAAAGCTCTTAACGAAATATAATACCCATTCCTATTAACACTAGAGAACATAGGAATAAATTGAGCTTTCCTTAAAATGATAACTAATATTTATCTAAAACAATTAGCAAGCATTAACTGTAAAGGGGATAAGCTAGAAACCTTTCAAATACAATCAGGGGTGAAGCAAGGATACCTCTCATCACCCCTACTATTCAATACTGTAATGGAAATATTAGCTATAGCAATAAGGAAAGAAGAAATGGAAGGAATTAGAATAAGCAATGAGAAAACAAATCTATCATTCTTTCTACATGATATCATGGTATACTTAGAGATGTACTCTCTAAGTGGGCCAATAAGGAAGTTTTGCTCTGTTCTGGTGCAATGACATGAGTACTTGACTTGGAATTGAGAGGGAACTAGGTTTAAATGCTGTCTCTGGAACTTAGCTATGTGAATATGGTAAATCACTTAATTTCCCTAAATCTCAGTTTCCTTGTCCGTAAAATGAGGCTAACAATGTCTATAGATGTGATGTGGCATGAAGGTCTGGACTCAAGTCCCAGTTCAGGTGCATGCTGGCGATGGGATTGGGGCAAGTCCCTACAACCTCCTAGCGTCTCACACAGTGAAGATGATGAGTTACAGATGAGTTACTGATCTGCTCAATACTAGTCAAGCCACAGGATATATGAATTGTATAAAGTGATGTTATGTTATTTTGTTTTGCATCATTATAGATTATATTATGTTACATTACATATTATACTATACTATATTATGTTTTACTATTTATGATAAATATTAATTATATTGTTAGATTGTATTATACTATACAATGTTGTTATACTGTATTATTTATATGTTAATTATATTATACTATATATACTATTATATCTATATTATATTATACATA